>NC_133619.1:183220942-183520942 GCF_048593235.1 Sminthopsis crassicaudata | reverse complement strand
ATATAAGGAACAGTCTCTTGAAGTAAATGGATTTTAAATATTTAACTTGTATCTTTTAAATCACAAGATATAGGTAAAATCAAATATCATCTATCTCTCCATTCTTCTATCTATCCCTCTATCTCTCTGTCTTCAAATTCTAGTTTGAATTTTCTACCTTTTCTTTCTCCTTTCAACTACAAAACTTCTCAAAATATATACACTGTTTCTTCATCCTTACCACTTATTCATCTAAGGTAATTTTAATTCTGGGTTGTTTATACCATTTATGCAAATCATTTGAAGATTAATAATGCCTTCCTGTTTTTTTTTTCAAGTCTAGTAACCTATTAACAAACTTTACATCCCTTACAATGCTATTTGTAGCATTTGATCAATATCCACATTCTTGAAAGTCTTTCCTTTTTTGATCATTCTCATGCTTTTCTGCCACCCCTTTTTGATTTATCTGCATATTATTCAAATTTCTTTTTCTCCATTTTAATAATACACACAGTCTCTGATCAAAGCCATCCACCTTAAATCTCTTCCTTTTTCTATATCATCCCTTCACACAGCTTTAGTTATCACCTCTATGTAGATGACTTCTAAATTGTTATCTCTACTTCTGACCTTTCCTGAGGTTTTTGATTTGTAGATGACCAGCAAAGAAAGTCCAAATTTGTCAGCTTGACATTCAAGGAGACAGGTTCTGTAAAAACTCCATCATATCAATATTCTGTTTAGAAATTAATATCAATATTTTTTCTTAAAAAAATTCTCCTCAATAGTCTATCTAATTTATGGCTACACATCTGGTCTGCTACTTCTTTTATTTAGAACCATTTATCTACCTTTGTAGCACTCCCTTTGCCTTCTCCTATCATTTCCTGAACCTTGATCCATATTCATAGGTCCCCAATTTCTGAAAGTTCTCAAGTGCAGATGGATCAGGTTCAGGGTCATGAAAAAACTAGAAGTTCTTTCCATGTCTCTATTAACAATAAAATAAAGATGATGAGAAAGGAACTACAGTACTGGAGAAGGTTAAATAATAATAGGCATAAAGATAGTGTCTTCAAACTATATAGGTTAATTAATGAAAAAAAAGAGAAACTTTATATTATTAAAGAGGTAATTTGTAGAGAGGTAGAGACAAATACACACACATAGACAAAGACAAAAACAGACAGAGTTCAGGGCCATTAAGAAAGACATTATCAATATCATACACCAAAACATGGACAGAGCAGGCCACCCTCTTTTCCTTTATTGTCAGTGTTACTAGAACTTAAAGTAAGGGAATGCCATAGGCAAAATATAATTGTATTTCTGAAAATCACTTAAAATTTCTCATGTTCTTCTTGTGATCAAGATGAAGAGAGATGGGTTAAATAATAGCATCTTAATGTAAATTAGGAATTGAATAAATAACTGGATAAAAATATGATCGTTAATGTGTCAATGTAAATTTGGAGAAAGGTCTCTAGTGAAATGCATTAGAAAACAAAGTCCTCTTTTTTCTGTTCCGTTTCAATCTTTTAACCGTAATATGAATGAAGCTATAGACAGCATTTTCCCAACTATAATTTTGTATATAACATAAAAGAGAGAGGTATAACTAATACATTGAATGAAGATCAATATCTAAAAGACTATCAGTTTGAATTAAGTCTTTAAATATAAAAAAAGTAAAAATTTAAATGGACAAGTAGAAACCTTTTATTGAATATAATGGATGATGAAAGAGCACAATGGATGTTTCAAATATTTGAAAAGCTCCCATGTTAAATATATCTCTATCTATTATCTATCTGCCTATGTATCTATGTCTATAAAAATGTATAGCTAGATTTACCTATCTATCCATCTATAGTTTATATATCTATCCATCCATCTATCTATCTATCTATTTATCTATCTATTTATCTATCTATTCTATCTATCTATTTTATCTATCTATTCTTCTATCTGTGTGTGTGTTCCTAAAGGAATCATACTAGGGTGTAGAAGTGGTAAAGAGAGAAATTTGGGATTGGTACAATAGAAAACTTCCTAATAGAATTCTGTTAAGGTAGAATTATATTACCTAGAGGCAGTGCTTGATCCTTTTTACTGGAGGCTTAAAGTAAAACTTAAATGACTACTTTGGATGTTGTAATAGAAACTTTTGAAGAGACCCAGATTAAATTGAATAATAACCTTTGAGACCATTTAATCAAGGTATCTTAATTTAGGCATCTATGAACTTAAAAAAAGGAGAGAATTATATTTCAATACTATTTTTCCATTACAATCTTATAAATTTGATTTTGTGTATCTGAAATGCATAATCCTATGTGTTTTATTTTATACTTCTTAAAAACTTTTTTTTTTCTGGAAATGGACCAGTGAGAATCCACAAACTACCAGGAGAGTCTATGACACAAAAAAGGTTAAACATTTCTGCTTCTTGTTATTTAATTTTATGGCTCTAAAAAGGGCTTGATGTTATCTCAGCTATTTTTGAGTGCTATGTTGTATATGTATATATACAACAAATATATATTTCCTATTTTTGTTTTTATCATATAATCTACTGTTTCAAGTTTTGTCTTTCTCTTTCCTTCCTTCTCTCATTCCTCCTCAGTTTGACTAAGCAATCTCCAATCAGAGATTATTACTAGGTAAGAAATGAGGCAGAGACTGGCCTGTTTTTTGAGTAAAAATAAATCAACTTGGGAAGGGAAAATCCTAAGGATTTCTAGCCAAAGCAGAAACTATTGCTATTTATACTCACTTTGAGCCACTCATGACCAAGTGAGACTTGAGACCTATTGTTGGTCAATTAGTGAGACCCAGAATGATTTGAATTTAAGATACAGTATTATCCCATAAACCTCAAAATACTTTGCAAGTTTTCAGCAATCAAATTCCTTTGGGCAAAGTACCCACAGGTAAAGTACCCTATGTGGACATAAGGATGGGAAGGAAAAGAAGAAAGAAAAAAGAAAAGAACAGGGGAGAAGATGGGGAAAGATGCAAAAGAAAGAAAGTCTGTGGTATATGAAGGAGAAGAAAGACAATCTACTTTATATGAAATCAATAAGATGCTACTTCAGGCAAATTCAAGATCTGTTAATATAATATAGTTATTATATACATATATATATAGTTAATAATGTAGTTATTATATTTTTCATATATAATATAGTTATATAATAGTCAATATAGTTCCAATAGACTTGGGATGGAAAATGCCAGAGAGAAAACTATGGAAATGGAGTATGAATGAAATCATAGAATTTTTACCTCTTTTTGTTGGTTTGCTTGGTTTCTCTTTCTCATGTTTTCCCCCCTTTTGGTCTGGTCTTTCTTGTACAACATGACAGATATGGAAATATGTTTAAAAGCATTCTACATTTATATCCTATATCAGTTGCCTGCTATCTTGAATATGAGTTAAGAGAGGGAGGGAGAAAAATTGGGAACACAAAAGCTTTTAAAATGAATGTTAAAAACTATCTTTACATAGATTTAGAAAAATAAAATATTACTGAGAAAAAAGATCATAATTTAAAAAACCTCAAGTTCTCTTACTGTATCCAGGGCCATCTCCAATCATCCTTATCTATTTCTTTCCACTGAATACAGATGGCTCTAGAAAAAAAAAATGAAACTGGTGACTTTGAATGCCCTTCCTCACTTAAATCTAATTCATTCACATGTCATGGCATCATCATCCTGATCTCATGTCCTCTGCAAGAATTAAAGCCGACAACATATTGTATTATTCTTTCCTTCCATGCTTTCATCTCATGTAATTGATTTTTAAACAAATATAATGCTTAATTTTTTCCTGATAAATTTAACCTTTTTTAGGTGCCACATTATTCTAACATGAACACAATAAGTTCCAATCTTTAATTTGTTATCCATTATACTTTCCCCCAACTTTATTTTTTGTTCACATATTTATGTCATCACCAAATGTAATTAAGGTGCCACCTATCCATTCCATTAAATAATTAATAAAAATGCTGAATAAAGAGGTTTGAGAATATTTACCTAAAAATTCCACCAGTTACCTCTCTATCGATTGGTATTTCCTAAAGAAATTATTTCTTCTGGTTATTTCTCTTTAATAGAGCTATATTTTATCCATATCTGTATCAAATATGACCATTTCTGTGAAAATATACTCTTACAGAAATTGTGCTATATCCATCAGGTTTATCTATTTACCTATGGATATGGATATATAGATTTATATAAGCTTATTACCGAGAATCATCATTTTCTTATCTTCCAAAAGGTAAGTGAAAATAGTTATCAATTGAATCAAGACAACATATTTCTGAATGCCGTCTCTAATATATTCTGTTTGAATACAACATTTCACTAGAAATAGAATTGACTAAATGAGCTTGGGTTTGATGATTGATATCCTATTGACTATCAGTAAATCTCTTCACCTTTCACTAGATGTCCTATAGAATCTAAGAGTTAAAAGTAATACCAAAAGGCATTGTATTTTATCTCTAACCCCATAAGAATGTCCTATTGCTCATACTAACCTTGTGGTCTTCCAAATGTCTTTTGCACTTCTCCAGTGAGATGGAGTTTCTTAAGGCATTCTCATTTAATTTTTATTTGTTGTTTTGTTTTGTTTTTCTTAAATTAAGTCTATTTTTTCTTCCCTTTAATTTTCTTCCATTGGTGCTTCTTCTTGGCTCTGGAACAGATTAGAACCAAGATAAATGATTCTTCTACAAGATTGTCTTCAAATTCTTAAAGATAATTATCAATTTCTAATTAAAATATTTTGAAATTGCCTTTGCTTAGGATTGTCTATTTAAAGTCAGAAATGTCTGTCCCAACATTTTTGTTTCACAGATGAGGAAGCTCGGACTCAATAGCAGTCAAGATCATATGGATGTTAAGTGGCAGATAAGGATATGAATTTTGGACTACTACATCTAAATAAAGTATTTTTCCCACTGAAATACATTGTCTTTCTTCACCTATTCTTTCAAGTTAACAATTTTGTTCCAACAATCATTTATAAAGTGTATATTACATGGAGAACATTGTGCTTTATCCAGGTGGATTACAACTTATAGTAAAATAGTAGCTGTCGAAAGCAGGCAGTACTCAGTGTAGCAAAAATCTTACTCATTTTCTAAAACCCAGATTCCTTTTCACCTTTTCCCATAATTTTAAGAATTGAAAGTGAGCTCAGCATCACCCAATTTGGAAAAAAAATAGTATTTACAAAAAATCTGCACTGCAAAATAATGAGTGGTGATAATCTTTGATGAGGAGTCAACCATTTCTAAAAGCAGCTTTTCTACTTTTAAATAGCTCTAATTTTTAGAAAGATTTCCCCTCTAATATCATAGCCTGTAAGTCTCTTTTTCTTTCTGTCTCCGTCTCTGTCTGTCTGTCTCTCCTTGTCTCTATCTCTTTCTCCCATTTTTGTCTCTGTCACTGTCTCTATTCTGTCTCTTTGTGTGTGCCTTTCTTTCTCTTTATGTTTTTGTCTCTGCATGTTTTTTTGTCTCTGTCTATCTCTCTGGCTTTCTTTCTCTTTCTCTTTCTCTGTCTCTGCCTTCTCTTTTCACTCTGTCTCTCTATCTCTGTGAGTCTGTCTCTAGATTTGTCATTTCTCTGTGTCTGTCTTTTTCTCAGTCTCTGTCTCTGTGTCTCTGTCTTTGTCTCTCTATCTGTCTCTGTCTCTGTCACTGTCTGTCTGACTGTCTGTCTCTCTCTTTATTTCTCTCTATATCTATCTATATGTGTGTCTTTCTGTTTCTTTGCTTATGTCTCTATCTCTGTGTCTGTCTCTTTTTTCTGTTTTTCTGATATTTTGTCTCTGTCTTCATTACTGTCTCTGACTCTCTGACACTCTGTATCTTTGTGTCTCTTTCTTTTTCTGTCTCTATCTCTGTCTCTGTCTCTCTCTGTGTCTCTCTCTCTCTCTTTCTCTGTCTCTATGTCTCTCTGTCTCTCTCTCTCTGTCTCTCTCTGTGTGTGCCTCTCTCTCTGTATCTCTCTCTCTCTCTCTCTCTCTCTCTCTCTCTCTCTCTCGCTCTCTCTCTCTCTCTCTCTCTCTCTCTCTTTCTGCCTGTTTCTCTCTGTCTCTAATTTTCTGCCTTTGCTTCTTTTTCTGTCTCTCCATCTTTCTGTTTATCTCTCCCTGTTTGTTGTCTGTCTCTGTCTCTCTCTGTGTCTGGCTTCTGTCTGTCTTTCTGCCTATCTGTCTGCCTATCTGTCTGTCTCTGTCTCTCTGCTTGTCTCTCTCACTAACACACACACACACACACACACACACACACACACACACACACACACACACACACTTCTGTCCTATTCTCTAGCATCAAAACCCACATTATCCTTTGTTAGACACTTTGACACTATAGTATTCCCCTGAATATTATTTTCATTAGCTCAAAAATTCCCAAGTTTTTTCAACTGATCTTCATGTGTCATGGGATCAGGGTTCTTCATTATTCTGATTTTCCTTTTCTAGTTGCTGTTTAGTTCTAAAAATATTTTGGACATCGGATGGTCAGGATAGGATGAATAAAGAAATGCTAGATGCCATATTCTGGAAAATTTCCTTTCCTAGTAAAACTCTAGATTGCATTGTTTTATTTTGTTTTTCACTGCCATATTGAACTAATTCATATTGAACATGAAATGCTTAGATCTTTTTGTTTTTTGTTTCTTTCTTCAAATAAACTGCTTTGTTGCAGTTCCTCACCCACAGTCCTATATTTTATAGACACAAAGAGAATCTATGTCCTATGAGTCAGTATCCTCTTAAAAGAACAATCCCTTGGTCCCTTTCATTACTTTTAGTGTATATGAAAGGGAATCTAAGAGAAATACGAAGCAGTAGAATTGTTCAAAAAACAGTGAAATTATACCCATGTATTCCAAACAATTTACTATATACAAATACAACGTGTATTGTGTTTGTGTTAATATTAATTTGGGGTAATTTTTATTTAAATATGTATAATTCCTTTACTTTCAGAGGAAAGGTTAATGATGTTACTAATTGTGTGGTCCTGGGCTTGTCACTCTACCTCAATTCCTTCATCTGTGAAGTGAAATTACCTACCTTAAAGGTTTGTTGTGAAGTTTAAATGAGATGTAAATACTTTAAAAGAACAAAAATTTAAAGCATTATATAAATGCTTCAAATTATTATTACTATTATCATTAATGATTATTAGAAAACTACTTCTCTTTACAAATATGTCATCTTCTGATCAAATTTTAGACCTAATTTTCTTCCCTGTCAAGATTTGTTGCATCACAACTGTAATCCAATGCATTAATAATTCTCCCCTAGCCTTGTATTATTTGCAAATTGAATAAGTATACAATCCATGTCTTTATAGAACTCATTGATAAAAATAATATTCAAAATAAGATGGGATCATTTGCATTCAGCAAATTTGAATTGAGAAGAGTTTTCTTTACTTCAGACCCATATCTCTATCCATTGTACTATCTAGAAATGTCTTAAGAAATTCTATTTACTAAGATTATCTATTTAGACAACTTTTTAACCCATAGATTTCCATCTTTTTCATGAAATTGATATACTCTATTACTATTCTCCAAGAATTGTATATATTCAGATAACAATGTAATTGAATATGAAATATTACTGATCTATATATGACATGATTCTATGATTCCTTCCTCTATGCAAATCATTTCACCCTTTTGTGATCATTATGGGAACTCTGTTATCTATTATGCAACTTCTCCAGCAACTACCTGATCTAGTAGATAGAACACTGAGCTTGGAGTCAAGAAGACCTGAATATAAATCTAGCCTCAGACATTAACTATGTGATCCTGGACAAATCCCTTAATTCTATTTGCTTCTGTTTCCAAAAAAATGAACTGGAGAGAGTTACTTATCTGAAAACCCCAAATGCAATCAGGAAGAGTCAGATATGATTGAAATAAGTGAAGAATAATAGCTCTAATATACCACATGAGTCTCTTTTTTAAATTTATGAATTAAAAATACTTGTTCTACTTACCTCATAGAGTTTTTGTAACTAATTATAATTACCATCATAATTTGTAATAGGACTCAGAAAATGGTTTGTACATTTTTTGTTGAATAAATGAATGTGGTTGAAATGAGAAATAGTAGTATAAAAACAAAAAAAAAATCTGTCTTATAATTTTTTTTAGTTTAAATTTTTTATCTCAACCTCTTTTTCTAGATTATTTTCTCATTCTTCCCTCCTCACACATTTAACCACCTAACCAAACTAATCTACTTGGTGTTCTCCATAAGCAATATTCCATCTCCTTCTTTTGCATAGGCTTTTGTCCTTCATGGCCAAAATGCTTCCTTTCCTCATTTCTATACTATAGAATATTTAGTTTCTTTCAAAGCTCAGCCTAATTCTAATTATCTTCCCTGACACCCCAAAATGTTAGTATTCTTTCCATCCTCACAAATTAAATTGTATTTATTTTGTAAATATTTTATAGTAAATTTATGTGGATATATATTCTTCACTTTTCCTATAAGAATTTAAATTTTTTTTTTATCTCCAACACCTAGAACATTGGCACATCTGTAACATAGTACATATCTAATAAATGCCTGTTGAACTAAACAAACGTTTTTAAAAATTAAAAATGACTTTTCTCCTATATTTAATAATCCAAAAGAGTCATAAGAATACATATTATATGCTTGTTTATAGTAGTCATGGCCTCTCATTTGAGATTATCCTCAAATGTGACACATAATATATGCTTAAAGAATGCTTAGTGACTATTGATTAAGGCCACATTTCTCTATTACTTTTTAAAATCCTGATTTCCTTTGCAGAGAAAAAAATCATGATGGCCTGATGCATATAAGTGAACAGATTTTGTTTTTGTTTTGTTTTTGAGATTTAGGCAAGATCATTTTAATTTAAATATTCAAAATTCCAAGAAGGCAGTAAAACATAGTGTGACTGATGTTTTATCTCTTGTCCTAGCCTTAAAGTAGATCTTATGGATAGGAAACTTGCAAAAGAAATACTAAAAGTGTGCATCAATGGTTGACTCATTATCATTATTTAAACTATATAATGAACTTCTTATGTTTTATATACTTTATAAAATGTTTCTATGAAAGAAATATTTTCAGAAGAAAATCTACTATCTTTTATAAATTATAAGAATATTTGTTTCAATCATTATCACTAATGAACAAAAAAAAAGATCTTTCATATAAAGTAGACCTATCATTAGTGAACAGAAGCATCTTTCATAAAAGTAGAACTTCCTAGTCACAACTATTTTTTTCAAAATTAAATCCAAGGCTTTGCAAGGCTGAATATATTTTTGTAAATATTAATTTTCTGTTGTCAACAGTTTAGTTGCTGCTATGTCTTTAAATGTCAAATGACTCATTGCTCATCAGAAATATTGATAGGAAGATTTCCATTTGAGTCACTTGCATCTAAGAGAATATGCAAGAGGATAATTAGTCAAAGAAAGACACTACCATTTCTACCATCTTCTTGCTAGTTCTTTTAGATTCCAAGTTATAAATGACTTTCTTGAAAATGGCACTGTTATATCCTGAAATATACTGATGCCAAATAAAATATATGCAACAGGATTTATAGCAAGAGCTTAAGAAAGGGGCCGAAGAGTCTCCTTTTTCTTAATACCATATGTGTGCTTAGTTCCCTTTTTTTCCCTTTTTCTCTTTTTATATTTTACAGCTGGTGCCCTTAGCATCAGCCTGGACTCAGTCTGGTTCTACAAACATAGGCTCTGCCATACGCTGTTCTGGAGTTGCCTTTTTTCAGGTTTGTGGGAAATGATGATAAACATAGGAAGAGACAGTGGTGAAAGAGGATTGAAAATGTTCACTCCACCCTTATTTTCAAAGATGCTGTTTTGTTTTTCAATCTTTGTTGTACATTGTAGATTGCCATGTGTGTCTGCCTAATTCTACCATGAAGATGAGTGCAGACAGTTTGAAAAAAATACTCTTCTTTTTGGAAGTTAGGTCCTATTTTGTGAAGTTATTGAAAAGATCATTAGAAAGGCTTAACTGACATGCAGAGGATGATATCACATTAATGTTGTTGTGAACTTTGTATAGTACTTCATTTTTGTAATGTGACCCAAAACACCAATAGATGTTTATCAATCCTAGATGAGTCTGGGAGAAATTTCATTTAATTCTTCTTTACTTTTCACCATCTTTTTGATGTGGACAAAGTCTGGTTAAAACTGGAAAGCTTTGACTTGCATAATTGATGGTTCTCATAAACTTCCCACAGCCAATGGGCTGAAATTATCAAATTATCAAAGCCTGAAAATGCTTCAATCACTTTACAGTTTTTTCTTACCATAGCCATAGGTGCATCTGTATATCAGTTTAAAAAGCTAAAGCACACTAACTTTTGACTCTTGTAGACAAATTCACAATATTGTTAAGTCATGATTTATGATTGTTCGGGGAGTAGAAAAGTCACTTTGAAGTGAATTGTTGCTCTTCGAACCTATTCCAGATGTATTGAAGGTCCCAGATTTTAAAAGAAAATAACAACAACAACAACAACAACAACAATAGACAAGGTGAATATTAAAACTAAAGAAGCAATACTTATTTGGAGTTTGGCAGACTGTCTTGAATTTTCTCACAAATATTTGGAGTTTAATAATATTTGTTTGACCAAGTCTTTTTTCCCTTAATTTTTAAGCCCCTCAGTATTTCAAGAAAAATTTAATCCATATGCTTCTGGTTCACTAGCTCTTAAATCATCAAAATGTTATTTTGCAAGAGTTTGGGGGCACTCAAGAGGGTTCATCAGATACTACACAAGTTCTCTAAAATGTTTCTTACCTTGGCTAACATATCCCATTGTGTTTAAATCCAAATTCCAGAAATTTTAGTTTAAATTTTAAATCAACAAAATTTAAAGGTATTCCAAAATTTCCTGATTATAGTCAGTACAATCTATTAGAAAGTCTGTGATCTTTGAAGAAGTAGATTTTATAGTTAGCATCTACAACCAAAATACAAAAGCAAATGTCATAAATTGAGGAAAAGTCTTTCTGAGGAAGGATTCATAGGTAAAAATATATTTGATTTTGCTTTTCTCCTATTCCTAATTGTCCCTTCCACTGCCTTCAATAAATTGGACATTGGTTCATTCTACTACAAATCTAAGAAAATATATTATTTTAATGATTATTTTAATAATTTTGTCTGAGCAAAATGGATGAGACAAAAGGCTTTTCAATTTGTCTGACTTGACATTGTCCAAAGTGTAAGGTTGCATTAAATAAAATAACTAATTGGGTTAATTTAATATACATTTTTAATTTTATCAAAAAGGCAGAATAAAATTGTGCAATTTTCAAGTGGTCTTAGCAATTTAAAGTAGACTTCCTTGAAAAAAAAAAAAACATATAGTGTTCCTACAGCTGAGTTTATGGTGGGAGTTGTTGGCATGTTTCCAGTTCACTGCGTGAAAATCTAAGCTGCCTGTATAAGTGCAGAATTTAGTGTTGGGTCTTAAGGTTTTGTCTGGCATCTTGCCAATGATGTTATGCATTTAGCTGGGAAAATTGCCTAGAAGTTAATTGAGAGGAAAACACTAATATACAATGCCACCCCCTTTAAAAAAATCCATGGATATGCATATGGTGCTGTTCATTGATAAGATTTGTAAGTTTGTAGTAAAAAATTATTGTAGGATTGATTCTAAGATTACTTGAGTTAAGTTCTCATTCATTCTCCAATTGTCATAATCTTGGGAACATAAATATTTTGTGTGGAATGTTTATAGTTTTGCTAGTTACCATTCTTCCAAAGTTGTTGTGCCACTGAAGGTCTTAGAGATATTTCGAGTGAAAATCTAGGCATTTATCCAGAAAGTCAAGATGAGATGGGACTCATTCATTCTCTACTTTCCACATTGCAAGAAAAGGGACCTTCAATACATGGTCCCTTTCTCCCTATACCTAGAAATTCACGGGAACCTTTGATCTTTAGTTTTCTGTGCAAAAAAAAAATCTTGTTCTTTTTACCCCTTCCCCCTCCACAATTCCTATTCCTACTACTTCCCATCTTCTCACCAAAGCCTCATGCAATACCACATGGAATTGAACTTAATTTTATGTATATTGTTCTTCCTCAATAAGAGATAGTATCATTTTATGAAGGTATTAGAAAGGGAACAAGCATTTATATAGAACCTACTATATGCTAAGTGCTTTGATATTTTCTCATTTGATCATCACAATAACCCTGCAAGTGTTATTATTCTATTTTATAATTAAGGAAACTGAGGTAAATAAAGGAGAAATTTTTTTTTATATTTATATATAGCAATTATTGTATAACAAGAATTGTTTCAAGCACTTTATCATTGTTATCTTATTTAATCCTCAAAATAACCTAGCAAAATACTTGCTGTTATTATCCTGTTTTGCATTTAAGGAAACTGAAATAAACTGAAATGAAATGACTTTAAAACAATTTGTATCATCTTTACTGTGTTCCAGGAATTGTGTTTTATGCTTTATAATTGTAATCTTATTTGATCTTCACATTCATGGGAGATAGGTGCTATCATTATTCTTGTTTTATAAATGAGGAAAATGAGACATGCAGAATTAGTTCTGCAGGTATCTAAGGCTAAATATGAACTCAGATCTTCCTATGCTTAAGATTGGAACTCTATCAGATGGTGTGCTCTCTAATACTCCCTCTCAATGCCTAGAAAGCAGACCTTGCACATAGGAATATTGAGGTTCAAATTCCATCTCTGACATGTACTGCTTGTGTGACCCTTCTCAGTGATCCAAAGGACTTTATATAAGTTGTAGAGAAGGTGGTAATCTATATTAATAGAGGGTAATATTTACTTATTTTACCTAGAGAGGGTTTCTTATACTAAAAAAATCACAAAACTGTTCCAACATTCAACCTGCTTCCTTAACATAAATTCATGTCTCTAGATGGAAGGGAATGTAGAGGCTACCTAGCTCATTTCTGTTTTGACACAGAGGCCCATGGAGGTTAAATTGTCTAAGGACATCCAAGTATCAGTCTTACATGTTGTATTTGAACCCAGGATCCATTATACTTACTCTATTAACTCTTTCAAGTACAGGTAGATTCTCCCCACACATCATTTTTTTTCTCCCTCCCTTATGAGCATCTTTTATAAGTAAATTTTCCTAAGTGTTTGGAGTCTGCTCAGATAGCTCTTGCTAAATTCTTGCTTCAAGCATTTATACCTTGAAAATCAAGAAACACTAGAAAAAACTAATATGAAACAAGAAATAAGAACATGAAAACAAGAAACAAATAAACAAGGTTAGATATGATAAAGAAAATAGTAATAATGTAAATAAAACATAAAAGTATTGTGCATATATTGTTTTGGTGGGGGAACTGGTAGTTAAACAATTTGCCAGCACATCCCTGCCTCTTCCCTCCCTACCCCAACTTTTCATTAATGCTTTCCACTTTAAGACTACCATGTATCTACCCTATATGTATTTTATGTATGTATACATATGTTGACTCACAATTAAATTGTAAGTTCCTTGAAGGTAGGAACTATTGTTTTGTTTTGTTTTCCTTTTATCTTCCTAGCACTTTGCATGGTTTCGTGTCCATAATTGTATGTAATAATAGGCATAATTATTACTTCTTTTATATTGTAGCCTTCCCTACTTCCTCATAATTAACAATCTGCATAGACTCATCCTATTTTCTTCCTCTCTTTTCTGCTTTATCCCTTCTAGCTTGTGTCCCTTTGCCTTTTCCTCTAGCATCTCCTTTATTGCCATGAGCTGCAAAACAACTCTGGAGGTCTCAGGGATTCATTTAAGAATACATCAGTTTAGTTCATTTCTGTCTGCAGACTTGCAGGTAAAGAAGGTTAGGATTTTGCTTTCTGTTGTTTTTCTTTTTGGTATGTCCTGAAATTAAATCTTACCTGTGGGAACATAGTTTAATGTCACATTGGAAATTAAATCACAGTTTCTTTGTGGTACCCTCCTGTTCCTTCCTTCTTCCCTACCAATATCCTACTCTTTTTAGATTTTCTTTTTTTTCTGATTTGTCAAAAAGAATATTAAACTTTTGTTTTGTTTTGTTTTTTAAATGGGTTCCTAAGAAATTGGTAGGCCTTGCTGCTTAACCACAGAGCACATTATTAAGCTGGCTACTGGTCATTCCTAAAGGGTAGTTAGTGTGCTCTAGCTCCTGTTGGAAGACTTGGTGGGGGGCAAGGAGGGGGAGCAGTGAAAGACAAGGAGAAACAAAATGGGGGCAGTTCCCATTTGAGCAAAAAAGGAAAAACAGTTATCCTCTTCCAATTATGGCTCCTGTCCCTTTGTACCTGTACTGTAGCCTCTTGGTATGCTGAGGCTGAGAAGACATGAGCAAAGTAAAAACAATGATATTTGGCTACTGTATGAACTCCCTCTCCTTATACTTAATTCTGTTCTTATTGGGATCTTGTGCTGAAAGCTGATAATTTTGGTGGGCTCTGAAAGAAAGCCAGTGGGTTGAATTCCTGCCACCAGCCCCTTGATAATGAATAGGCCTAATGAATGCTAGTAAGTGGTAGGAATCTGTGACCAGCTGCATCAAGGCAGGTAATACGGCTCAGATTTAATTGGGAGCAGGTATTGGAAGGCTGTATTACTTTAATTGGTGAGGGGTTTTCTAAATGGAAAGGACAAAGTATAATGGACAAATTGTGCTGTACAATAGCACTTAAGCTGGGATTGTATGCATTCGTTAATCTGCTGAGGAATGAGGCAATTCTAAACAATTTTCTCAGTGAAACCAACTCCAGAAAGCTTGTCCCTTTTGTTCTCCCTTGGGAAAATGCAAGATTGAAACAGAAAATACCTTTACCGAGGCAATCATTTGCCACGTGTGGAAAGCGGATACAGCTGTAAACTATGAAAAAGGGATCTTTGTAGTACAATAAAGGATGGAAAAAGAGATAAAGCTGGGGATAAGAGTGGGCCTGTCACTGCATCCAAAGAAGGAATAAAGTGATGACATTTACAGTGACAGATGAGACTGTAAAGAGAACTCAGAACAATTTATAGAGGGAAATTTGATATTTAAAAGAAAGGGCTGTGATAATTAAAAGTAGCATTACATTAAATTGTTACGCATGTCGTTAATGACAGAAGGGAACTGCTGCCTTTTGAAAAGCTAATGATTCTTACAGATTTGCTCTTGAAACTTTGTGTTTTCTATACTATCTATGAATATAGGGGTATACACCTTACAGCATGGATTTAGGGATAGATCAGTTGATTTGTTGTTAATACTAAGAACTGTTCACTTGGAATTATCTTCCACAAAAATCTTCAGGATATCAGAATACCATTTGCTCAGACATGTGACCACAATCTTCAAGTGTCTAAGATGGAGTTGGATGTAACTCACATATATAAGTAGATCCCCATGCTATCATGACTATGGTTTAAAAAGAGTCCAAATGCCATCCTCTACATTTTTGTTTTTGAAAGTCATCTCTGTTTGTTGGTTAGTTCATATTTGTATTGTGAAAGTAAATATTATGTTTAGCGGTGGAATTTATTAAAAGAAAATTACTTTCAGATCTGCAGTTCACATATATGCACTGAACAGATTATTTACCCAATATTTTGTTAACTGGCATAAGTGTAATGGGTTAAGGGCAATTGTAACTGAGCTGTATTAATGGACCTTTTGCTCATATATTTCATTACAGGTGGGAAAAGTAGAGGAATTGTATGTCCTTTGGACATTCATGTAGGCCTGGCAGTGGGAGAAGCAAAACACAAGGAAGCATAGTTTAAGGGTTGAACAGGGTTTCCCAGGATCCCCAGGTGGGTTTCATGTATTGCCTAATGTTGAAAATGAGACATATTCGGCTTTCTACACTGCTTGTAAAGGCTGAATTGTCTTTCATTAGTTATTGTTCCTGGCCAGAACTAAATGAACAAAGCAACAATTGATTTAGCAAATTCTATGAGAGGAAAAAAGCTTTCGACACATTTGACTTCCACTTATTGGTCAACCTAGATTTCAGATTTGGATTCCCAACTATTTTTTTTTTACTTGAACATGACACTAAAATTAAGGCAAAGGCCAATGCAGATAAGCTATTATCAATTTTAAAAGAATAAAATATAATGAATATTTTCTATCTGTGGGAAGAATCACTTTATCTTAAAATCAAAGGTTAAAATTAAAAACTAACAGGCAGTAAACAAAGACCACAATCTGTTGGAAATTTAGGCTAGGCACAAATGCCCAGACATTGAAAAAACTCCAAAAAATTTAGCCAAATACCCAGTAGACTTAATTTCCTTATCAAATTAAAGAAGATGAAGCTAAGAATGGAATGGAAAAATCCACTAGGGTTAGGATTAAGCCATTAAAAATTAAAAATGCTGAATTTTCTAAAGACTGGGAGAATAGAAATATACAGATATAGTTTGATTGCAAAATATTTTTGTTTGTTTTAGAAATTATGGCAGAGTGATGATGTATGGATTCTTTGCAATACTATCCTGCAAAACGTATGTTGCTTTCAAATATTTCTTTCACTTGATTTGTTTGTTTTGGTGTGGATATGTGTGGAGGAGGGGGTGATTGGTATATGTAACTACATTACACACAATCATCATGTGGAGAAAATAGGCAGAACTAGATCAGCCAAGATTCTGTAGGAAAATGTTTTTTGCCAAAAATATTGAAAATTGTTTGTGCCCATTCTATTCCCTTTCCTACCCAACCCTTGCACCACATCCTATCAGAAAACAGAACAGGCTACAGAGGGCTCATTAGAGTCTGGGCAATGAACCCCACACTTGAAACAGGCAATATAAGCCCATAGAAATAAATGTTGTTCCCCAAAGGGATCATTTCCACTGGGTCTGGAGTCTGCTCTTGGACACTGGTTGTTGGGGAAAGTAGATAATGTCATCAAACATGCTCTGATGGACTAATATGTCTCTGTCTCTGTTTCCCTCTCTCTTCTCTCTCTGTCTCTCCCTTCTCTGTCTTTCTGTCTCCTTCTCTGTGTGTCTCTCTTTGTCTCGCTCTCTCTTTCTTCCATTCCTTCCCATATCCTAGAAGATAGACACAGAATAACTAAAATGAGGATCTGTTTGATGACTGTGAAGAAAGAAACCCCTTATACTGCATTGACATAGCACAGTTGCCTGTATCCATGAATTCTCAGATATGTATCTTTTAGTGATCACATGCCTGATCACTAGATCCATTTTGATTTTAGAATTCTCCTATGAGGTTATGAATTGGAATCAATAGTGATGTGGCTACTAGCAATTGTTAGCTCGTTAAAAATGGATGATGATTCAGAAGAGGAAAATGAGAAACCATCATATGAACCACAGTTCTGTATTCTGAGAACTTAGTTTCAAGTCTTCATGTGACACTACTTTTGTGACTGGAGGTAAGTCACGCTTTTTGTGACCTCAGTTTCTTCATTTGTAGAATGAAGATTTGGTATAGACTAACATTCAATTTAGCCTTAAAGCCTTAGATACTAGTCTTAGATATGCTAATCCTATATTTTATGTATTGAACTCTGCCTTTTCTTGCAAATCTCTATTACTTAAATTGTCTATACTTAATTTAGACATAGATTAGTACAAATATATGATCTCTTTTGAGGGTATGACTCAGGGAAGAGGGAGCACATGGTACCTTGTCTTGTAAAATCATGGATATGGGCAACCCTTAGTGGGGTAATACCCTTTTCCAAAACAGATCTGCAATTCCTCTCTAACTTATAATTTTGAGGTACTGCCTTATATTGAGCTATTGAGAAGTAACATGACTTTCTATAATCAGACAGCCAGAACATATCAGAATGGAAATTGAACTCAATTTTGCAGAATTTCAGGGTCAGAACTGCTATCTCTATCCTCATAATATTTGTCTTTATAAAAGTAAATATAGGAAGATATTTTAATGAAACTTTTTATTCACAAAACATATGCATGGGTAATTTTTTAACACTGACCCTTGCAAAACCTTCTGTTCCAAATTATCTCCTCCATTCCCCCACCTCCTCCCCAAGATGGCAGGTAGTCCAATACATGTTAAACATATTTAAATGTATGTTAAATCCAATATATGTATATATTTACATATATATACATATATATGTATATATACAGTTATTTTGCTGCAGAAGAAAATTTGAATCAAGGAGGAAAAAAACTGAGGAAGAAAACAAAATGCAAGCAAACAAAAACAGAAAGAGTGAGAATTCTATGTTGTTATCTACACTCAAGTCCCACAGTCCTCTCTTTGCATGTAGATGACTCTCTTCATCACTGAGCAATTAGAATTGGCTTGAATCATCTCATTGTTTAAGAGACCCATTTCCATCAGAATCGAACATTGTATAGTTGTTGTTTCAGTATATAATGATTTCCTGGTTCTGCTCATTTCACTTAGCATCAGTTCATGTAAGTTTCTCCAGGCCTCTCTGAAATCATTCTTCTGGCCATTTCTTACATAACAACAGTATTCCATAACATTATTATACCATAACTTATTCAGCTATTAGGAGATATTTTTAGAACTACACATTGTAAAGATGTAGTTGTGAAGTTGGAATTCCATCACATAAGAGACAATAATTGAGGACCAAACTTTAGCATTTATTATAAGTCATAACTGGGATAACATTCCAGGGATAATGAGGCACAAGTTGAAAAGTAATTGTCTAAACTTGCAAGTTTCAGCTCACCATTGTCTAAGGTTTCATTCTGTTTGTTTAGAAACCTAGATACATTATTTCAGTAATCTACCAGCTATATCAATAGAATGGAAATCAGAATAGGGTTTCTACATTAATGATATAACTGGATTTAAAACAGCCAGAGATCCCTTTGAATAGTCAAAAGTGAAAGATTTACACTACTGATCAGAGAAATGCAAATTGACAACTCTGAGATATCACTACACACCTGTCAGATTGGCTAAGATGACAGGAACAAATAATGATGAATGTTGGAGGGGATGTGGGAAAACTGGGACACTGATACATTGTTGGTGGAGTTGTGAAAGAATCCAACCATTCTGGAGAGCAATCTGGAATTATGCCCAAAAAGTTATCAAACTGTGTATACCCTTTAACCCAGCAGTGCTACTACTGGGCTTATATCCCAAAGAAATATTAAAGAGGGGAAAGGGACCTGTATGTGCCAAAATGTTTGTAGCAGTTCTTTTTGTAGTGGCTAGAAACTGGAAGTTGAATGGATGTCCATCAATTGGAGAATGGTTGGGTAAATTATGGTACATGAAGGCTATGGAATATTATTGCTCTGTAAGAAATGACCAGCAGGATGAATTCAGAAAGGTTTGGAGAGATTTGCATGAACTGATGCTGAGTGAAATGAGCAGAACCAGAAGATCACTATACATTTCAACAACAATACTGTATGAAGATGTATTCTGATGGAAGTGGAAATGTTCAACATAAAGAAGATCCAACTCACTTCCAGCTGATCAATGATGGACAGAAACAACTACACCCAGAGAAGGAACACTGGGAATTGAATGTAAAATATTAGCACTACTGTCTATCTACCCAGGTTACTTATACCTTCGGAATCCAATACTTAATGTGCAACAAGAAAATGGTAGTAATTGGATTTACACACATATATTATATCTAGGTTATACTGTAACACATGTAAAATGTATGAGATTGCTTGTCATCTAGGGGAGGGAGTAGAGGGAGGGAGAGGGAAATCTGGAAAAATGAAAACAAGGGATAATGTTATAAAAATTTACTCATGCACATATACTGTAAAAATATGTATAATTATAAAATTAACTTTAAAAAGTGAAAGATTTATTTAGATGCATTCAATATAATATAAATTAATATAAATGATACACCCATAAAGGTTGACCCACCGTGTATTAGATGCTGTAGAAAGTACTTCTAAATATGTTCTAATTAAAGTCAAATTATTTCCTCACTGTTTTCAATAACTTGGATTTAGAGAAAAGGGTAAAAATAAATTTATATATCACAAAGAAATTTATAGTTATTGTGTGGTAGATAAAAGCCAAATGAAGGGAAAAATAGGAATTTCATATGTTATAATTTCTTTATTTTACTATTTCTATAAAAGTTTATATTCTAATGAAGCTTTTAAAACCTCAACCAACTTGGTTAGTTTAAGTATTACAAATAGTTTTAAAGGGGATAAAATAATAAGCTCTACATTTCTCCTTTGGTATAGTTTTCCTCTCTGGTTATACAAAGAAAATATACCAAAAAAATAAATAAAAGATCCATTCTCCTATATCAGATGACTTTGAGATCTTATGAAATGAATGTGTGCTGCTAGTTACATTTCAAAATTATTCAACTAAGTCTCAGATGTATACAAATTTGGTACATTTTGCAGGATGTAATTAATCAATGAAAGGGAGAAATCTTCCCAGGGGAAACGCCCTTCAGCTACTCAGAGTAGACAATGAAACATGAGGAAAGAAAAGGAAAGGCAAAAAAGATGAAAGCCTTTCATAGTGAAAACACTTAGAAAATAGAGCAATTAGTACACATATAAAGCTCTCCAAAAGCCTAGCCCCTCTAGGGTCAAAGACCTGGGGAATACTACTATGTTAGGTTGTAACCTGGGCTGGACCAGACGTGTAGATGCATCAATAAATAAAGAAGCTTTATCCTTATAGACTTTTAACATTATGTAAGCTACTGGTAGATAGACCCCCAAATTCCTTTATTTTCTTTTCACTGAAGATATATAAAGGCTTTCACAGATATTGTCTCAGAACTTGTAACCCTTTGCAGCTGAAATGGTTCTAAATGAAAGTATCTGAAGTCATTTGAGGATAGAGAAACCATGTTATTTTGCTTTAGTTCCAGAAATACAGAGAGTATGAATTGAAAAGGAGAGCTAGCCAGTGTCTTTATTCCATCTTTCCTTATTGACTAATTAAATTTTAAACTTTGATAGTCCAAGAATAATGTTCTCCAGGCATGTTATACTATTAGATAAAATAATAATAACAATAATGTCAAGTGCCCATTTCAGTCTTGTAAACTAATCATTCTTTAAGGACAAAAATTAAAATAGAAAAGTTTAACTTCTCTAAGATTTTTTTCAAAATCATACAATTATAAATTTAAAATTAAAAACAATTTTAGTCATTCATTCCAGACCCCTCATTTTGTAAATGAATTAATTGGAGCTCAGAGAGATTAAATATTTGTCAAAGGTCACAAAGATTATAAATGGCAGAATAAGAATTAGAATTTAGGTATTCTGATTCCAAATATGAGAGACTTTTCTCTCTATACAAGGGGTATTTATTGTTTGTTTCTTTCTTGTTTGTGTTCTTTTGTGTGTAATAACCCCATTTCAGACACTTTAAATGTATAAGATAAAACAGACAGGATTACAGATAAAACCAATTATCAAAATATTTTATTAAAAAATAAAAGTTAACTGATTAAGAATTCCTTCCCTATACCATGTTAACAAAAAGCTATGTAAACATTTTTATCATCCACTTTGATTCCTTTCTCTTTTTTTCTGTCTCTCTCCCATGTATCTATCTCTGTTTCCGTTTGTCTGTCACTATCTCTCTCCCATCTTGTTTATCTCTATCTCTTTCTGTTTTTCTGTCTATGTCTTTTGTCTTTCTGTTTATGTGTGTTTCTGTCACTCTATCTCTGTATATCCCTCAGTGTGTGTGCCTGCATCTCTTTTGTTTTTCTGTCTGTATACCTTTGTGTCTCTTTCTGTTTCTATCATTGTCTCACTGTCTGTCTCTCTATTTGTGTGTGTCTCTGTATCTCTGTTTTTACTTCTGTCTCTCCCTCCATCTCTTTCTTTCTGTCTGTCTGCCTCTATTTCTGTTTCTTTCTCTCTTCCTCCCTCCCTCCCTCCTACCTGCTTCCTTCTCCCTTTCCTTCTCCCTTTCACTCTCCCTTTCCCTCTCCCTCTCTCCTTCTCCCTCCCCCCCTCTCTCTCTCATCCCCTTCTCTCCCCCCTTCCTCTCTCTATAATATACAAACAGACTTCACTTATTTCCATTATGTTTACCTGTTACATCAATATTTTTCTTCAAAACCCTTTTGCTTCCAAACTTTACCACTGTCTCAGGAAATAATATTCTTCAACTCACCTAGATTTTAATCCTCTGAGTAATTCTTGACTCTTCAGCTTCCTTTTCATATCCCCAGATATCACTCCTGTTTATATATAGGAATGTTTAATTTCTCCCATGATATTTCTTGCTCCTTCCTCCTTGACTCGCCTCATAATGCCATCATCTTGTTCCAGGTCCTATCATGGCTTTACTAGACAATAGCATTAGCATCCTAGAAACACATTTGTTTCAATAAACTGTTGACTATGCCAGGTTTGTTTTTTGTTTTTTGTTTTTGTTTTTGTTTTTTTGAGCTGGACATGAAAGGCCAGGTCTTCAGTAGTTTAGGTATAATGTTGTAATAGAGGAGATACTTACAGATTATTCAGTAGTTAATAAAAGAAGATTTATTTAGGCATTGAAAAAAAGAATATTCAAAAATGATATCATCACTAAACTATATTCTTGGAGGCCATGCAATTTTCTTGTCTGTGTTTGTCAGAGTATTAAGCTTACTGTATAGTTTTATGATGGTCCATCTTGTATGGTGAATAAGAGGATTGGAAAGCAGACTTGTGTGTTCTAGAATGAAAATAAAGTTAAGGGGGAGTGTCCAATGAGAAAATCCATTCAATTCAACATATCTATGTTTATCATTTCTCTACTTTATTTCTATCTATATTCTAGACAGTGAGATATGTTATTGTAATTCATCCTTTCAAAAATAAAATAATTCATAAAATAATTGTTTTTTTATTTCAATCAACAAGCATTTCATTAATTCAATCAACAAACATTAATTAGTGAACTACAAGGTACAAAGAACTCTGCTGTATGTTAAAACTAAAAGACGAAAGTAAAATCTCTTGCTCTCAAAGAACTTACATTTCATCAGAGGAGATCACATTTCTATATATAACATATAAATATCAATACAGGGTGATTTGGGGAGGAAGAGTGCTAATATTTGGGAAAGGGAGAACAAAGCTTAAAATAATATGCATGTGTATGTGTTGTTGTTGTTGTTATTTTTATCCAGGCTTATGATTTCACAGTTATGGGATATCCTAGAAACTTTCTCCATCAATATTGGTGGAGGTTGAGGTCCCTTTAATAACCACCCTCCCCATGGCTGACCTTTGATTTACAAATCCTGGTCAGTGGGCTTTCCCCATCCCCCACCAAATCTGAGCCAACTTGGGGCACCACCCACAAGCCCCTTTAGGTATAAAGAGAGCCAAACTGAAGCTTTCTCTTTGCAGGAGCCCTTCCCCCCAAACATAGTATCCTTCCAGCCATGTTAAGGTTTCCTGCCCGCCCAGCGACCACATTTGGCCCTGGCATCTTTCTACTTTTAACTTTACTTCCAAATCCCTACAATAAACATTTTTATCAATGTTGGTTTTTGGGCCTTAAATTCCTTTTACAGGGGACTCTGCACCTTCACAAGACTATCTTTGCGCGACCCAAAAGGGGTTCCCCTTCCCTAACTCTCATCAATATAACTTTATAACTAAGTGCATTTCCATATTAGATAATTATCCTTAGGAACTTCAATTTTAGTCTGTTCTCTCTAATATTAATCATCAGTGATTAATGTCCTTGAATCAGATTATCAGTTGTTATTGATTAGCTTTTAGAAATGGGGTATTTCCTAAAGTGATACAAAACATCTCCTCTAAATATCTGAGAAACATTCCCCCACCAATACACTCAGAATCCAAAGAAAATTGGGAACAAGTTTAGAGCACACGTGACAAAGATAATTCACAGTTCCCGAAAAACCTTTTGCTTAAATTGTTGACACATCCCCTTTAAATAAAGTGTAGATTTCATGATGACCTCTTTATTTCACCTGGAATTGTCTTTGAGTCCTGTTATAGACAACATAGTATTGTGAGGGGTTTGTTACCAAGATACTGATGGAAAGATGAAAAATCTTCTGGACATCTCAAATTTACAAGATATTTTTCTGTTATTGGAAAACCAAGACAGACTGAGATCTGAGTTTAATCCTACCCATTCTGTCCCAGATCATTCCCTATCAAGGATTTAGTTACCCTCTCCTCTCTACTTGCTTAAGTCTTTCTGATGCTGAAATAACTTCTGATTTTATACAAGCCCTATAGGACATTAACTAGCTTTTTTATACAGCTACTATGAATACTCTTCCTATGTAGTATTACTCCACTTGATGAAGGACTTTTCCTGTCTTTAGATTAAAGCCTATAACTGATTGATAAATGCTTTCCTCCTACTTAAGATATTAGAGCATAGAATTCTATCATTCTAAATCAGATGCAATACTTTAGTAAATTTACTCAATCCCTTTCCACCTGTACACTGTCAAATTAAAGCATTTATCTAAGTAGCCTAAAAAATTCCTTGCAGGCCAAAATTGATTTTCTGGCATTGAGAATAAGCAAGATATACCTGGATGATTACATGAAAATAATACATATTTTTAGTGAAAATTCTTATGTTTTATATTTCATAGAGCTAATTATTAAATTGTCTGTTCTTTGTATGTGATCTATATTTTAGATTGGAGCAAGAAAATATATTTGTTTAGCCTAGACTAAATCATCATCATAGGCCTAAAATCATATATTTATAGTTGAAATGAACCTCATAATTATCTAATCTGTCCCCCTCAACTTAAAATATGAAGCATGAAGAAATCAAGTGTTTTTTTCCAGTCACACAGCTTATAAATGTTAGAGGTAAGATTTGAACCAATGTTTATTGTTTCAAGACCTGTTTTCTTTCCATTCCAGAAACAATCAGCTCCCCAGGCAAATTTTATCCCCCATTAATGGACTTATTGATAAATAAAATAAGTTATTTAGAGTGATTATTTTAACTAAATATCTCATTCTTTTGTCTTTGTGTCTTTCTGAGATTCATCAGTTATCATCAATGATGGAACTTCTCATGTACATGCCTGCTAGGAGGGAGCGTGGTTTTTAATTGTCCTCTAAATGTCACAAACACTGTACATGCATGACTACCTAGTCATGCTGTCCTTTTATCCTTTTCCAGGGATAATTGGAAATTAGTTTTTGACTTTTACCATTTGCCTGGATAGAAACTCAAATGGAGTAAACACCTTGAGGAGCAACTGTAGATGATAAAATAATATTTTTTAGTGATTTTCCTCCTACTTAATTATAAATGGTGTTAATGTCTTTCAAAAGGAATGTATATATACATATATTTGCATATGATATATAGTACGTATGTTATATACACATACATATTTATACACATGACATATGTTCTTGTATATGTTAAATAATAATAAAATGCTGCTCTTTATCCTTTAATATCTGAAAATGCATTTCACACGAAGTCCAGGCTAGCACTAAACACTATTCATGTATTTCTTTTTTCATTAATTTCATCACCATCATTTCTCTCCCAAAGTCTGTGTCTCTCTTTGTATCTATCTGTGTGTCTGCCTGTTTCTATCTCTGTGTGTGCGTGTGCCTGTCTTTTTATATTGGTTTGTCCCTATCTATATGTCTGTTTGTGTACATCTCTCTCTCTCTCTCTCTCTCTCTCTCTCTCTCTCTCTCTCTCTCTCTCTCTCTCTCTCTGTCTCTTTCTCTCTCTCTGCTGTCTCTGTCTGTCTCTGTCTCCTCTCTCTCTCTCTCTCTCTCTCTCTCTCTCTCTCTCTCTCTCTCTCTCTCTCTCTCTTTCTCTCTCTCTCTCTCTCTGTCTCTGTCTCCTCTCTCTCTCTGTCTCTCTCTGTCTCTGTCTCTCTCTCTGTCTCTGTCTCTCTCTCTCTCTCTCTCTCTCTCTCTCTCTTTCTCTCTCTCTCTCTCTTTCTCTCTTTACAGAGGGCTTAGAAGTTCAAATATTTCATCATTTTCTCTGAAATGTAATCACTGTGCCATAGGTGAATCTAAAAAGCAAGAACAACGAATTATGTACAAGAACTTATTCATATTTTGAGGATGGAGGAATATAAGGGTATATAAGGACCATAAGGGAATATAAGGAAACAACAATAATCTTTCCTGATAGTGGTGGATTTAAAGAGTTCTATTTTATGTTAGCCTATTGAATTCTGAAGAAGTTATAGTTATGTGTGTGTGTGTGTGTGTGTGTGTGTGTGTGTGTGTGTGTGTGTGTGTGTATTTATATTGGATTTGGTCTATTGCTCAATTTAAGCACTGACCTGGACACAGTGGGACAAATACAGTCCACCAAGTTGTGCTTAGAATCCATGTGTAAGTCCCCTTTTCTGAGCTTTTTCAACAGTTTTTTCCAATCAATGATTTTGAAAAAATGTGAAGTCTTTCACAAAGGTAGTCAGTTTGTTAAAGAAAACTTTGTTTGGGGGAAATCTACTAGGATTTCTAGTAAATAAAACAGAATTAGACCTCTATTAGCATGATACCCAGGTTGGCTAAAATCCAACTAGATTTATTTTTAAAAATACATAATTTGTTGGTAAAATATATTTAATTTTGAGAAAACTATTGAGTTAGTTGTTAGGTTCTTACTAAGTGCTAATGAGATAATGAGATATTAGGTTCTTACTAAGTGCTAAGTCAGTACTTAACAATTCTCTAGTTCTGGCCTTTACTGAGAGTTTTACTTCTGTGAACTCCTGGGGAAGAGCTTGCATGCTTAGGAGGAGCAAGTTCATTGGTTGAAGTAATTTTTCCCAGAAGCCTCTGCCTCCACCCACACCCCTATGAGCTTCAGGCTTTTGTTTATATTTAAAGAAAAGAAGGGACCTGGGAGTCAGAAAGGGCTTTTAGATGGGACAAGCTTGAGTCCTGAAGACCTTTTTTAGCTGGAGGACAGAGCATGAGATTAGGCCCCGTGGTCTTTGTCCTGTAATCTGAGCCCAAGGAAACCCAGATTGGGACAAGTCTTGCTGTGTCCTAGACCTTGGTCTTAAGAGAGGATGGTCTGAAGTCCTTCCTCTTCATTCTATTTTTCAAACTGTCCCATTGGCAAAAAGCTTTCTCTATTGTAATAGTGAAGGGTTCTGGGTAGATCATTTAGCTCTTAACAGTCTAGATAGCTCCACCAGTCTCCGGCAGCAGGAGTGACCTTCAAAGTTTTCCTAGGATTGAAGCTCTTGCTTCTTGCTTCCACTTCACCTCCACCTAAAGACCAATTGAGAAAATTCTCTACCTTTTCCCCCTTATCTGAACTCATCACCATTCCTGCCTTAGTGTGATGGTCCAGGCTAGCTCCTCTGAAGGGCTCAGAATAAGTCCTTGTCAGGATAAGCAAAAGTCCTTGCCCCACATTGTGGATGCCAGTATGTAACGTGCTGTTGTCTCCAGTAACTGCCGAACCTAGAGTAGAGACCTCTCAATGTGCTGTTGTCTTCAGAACTGTAGATTGCTCTCTGGGAGGAGATCTGCTGTATCAACTGCCGCCAACTCTGACCTTGTGTAAAGACTCTTTCTTCCTCCAGAGAGCAGCCCCAGGTCTGGCCCAGACAAGACTCTCTTTTATCCTCTTTTATCCGCCCAGAGAATGGGCATGGGATAACACAAGGGCTTCTGGAAAATAATTACTTCAACCAATGAACTTGCTCCTCCTAAGCATGCAAGCTCCACCCCCCAGGAGGTCACAGAAGTAAAACTCCCAATAAAGGACGGAACTAGAGAATTGTTAAATACCGACTTAGCACTTAGTAAGAACCCAACAGTTACTAAAGCCTGAGAAAATTAATGTAAAAATAAGTCTGTTGAAAAACAAGATGTTTATTAATTTACTCCCTTTTCTTCAAAATGATGCCAATTTAACTCAGCAATACAGTTATGATTTAAACTAGTTGCTGTATGTATTGTAAGATTAAAATATTGTATTTTTGTTCTCATGTTTCTTTATCTATTTCCTGTTGTTCTTTACTTTGATTTTCCTTCTTCCTATAATTCCATTTCCTTCTATTTCTCCATTCTTCCTTTTATCTCCTTCCTTCCATTTCCTAGTATCTTCCATTTCCTATTATCTCCTTACCTTCCATTTTCTATTTCCTTTATTCCATTTTCTTTCTTCCTTTTTTCTTTCCTTCCTTTATACTACATTCCTTTTTTCTTTCCTTTTCATTCCCTTCTTTTTCACTTCTTTTCTCCTCCATTCATTTATTTCCCCCTCCCTTTAATTTCCCAAACTCACAATATCAATTTTACATACAAAGGAATAATATACATGTATCTTATTCATTTAGAAAAACATCTTCCTATGTCCATTTGGCTAAATGAAGTTCACACCAAGTATAGACAATGCCATTTATTAACTGTTAGCATATCATATCTAAACGATGCTCACTGCAGTCTGAAATGTGCCCTGCAAGGAGCTAATGAGCAAACTTCTGCCTAATATTGACAATTAATCAGGCATAAAAGCATTTAGGATTGGTACTCATTGCCAAGCATAGAAGACTCATACAGAATTCAGTGAAACATGATATGTGAACACATTTATCTAATTGTACATCAGGTTTTCGAACAAATTCCCACAAAAACACTTAATTAGCCATAGAGGCATTACACCCGTCTTAGAATCTTTTATAAGCCTTTTGGTTATTGAAACCATATATAAAACACTGAACAAAGTATTTTTATGCTTTAATACCAGTGTACTTATTTTAATTGCTTTGGCATCCTAAAGCCAAATTTGGCTCACTGGACAGAGACAGCAATTAAAGGAAACCATTATAATGCCTGAGACCCATTTACTCTGGCCCTTTATATTTAAAAAAAATAGCATTTAAAAACTTTGAAAATGGTAAATTATAAAGTAGGAATAAAAGAAATTAAACTTTTCCCCACACTTTGAAATAAGAAATTACCCATAAATGTCAATGAAATATCTTAATTTCCTCCTGTCTTAAATATATAGTGTTTTTCAAATGTTGATGTGTAGCTGCTGTCAGCATTGATAAAATGAATTGATTGATACTGTGCCCATCCCTGATAAATTAACACAAAGATTACATGCTTTTACCCTGATATATGTTTCAAACTATAGTATATGGTTGTGTTCATTAAAATAAAAAAAGTGTTCTTGATTGATTGTTGGAACTGTTGTTCAACACTTCTACATCATCTGTGTATATTTGATAGTTAGAAATGTAAAACTATAATACACTTTCCTCCCTCACTCCACCCCTAAATATGTATCCCTAAAAAGTCTCCCATTCTAAGTGAAATTGATGTCTCTCCAACCTAAATGGAAAAAAAAAATATTGTTATTTGAAGTGTAATAGCCAAGATACAAATTTGGTTACTTTAATTATAATCAAAATGAAGATTTGATCATAGATAATTTAATTATCTATCCTATCTAGTCATATATGGGGGTCTTTCTCTGAGACATCCATTTATTATAATGTTGTGTGTCTTTGGCTTTTCTTACAAAAGAGAGCCATATTTGAAGATGCTGTGGATTTGAAACATGATTCTACTATTTTTCTCTGTGAAATTTTTAGCAAGTTATTTATTTATCCAAAATTCTTTGTCTACATTTTTAAAGTATTTTTTTTATCAGATTACCATCACTATCTAAAGAAGACTACATTTGAGATAAGTAAAAACTTCAAAAATCTAAGGTCACAGAAGGGACAAAAGAGTATAGTAATCCTCAAATTCAAGTGTTAAATATACACATAAGTATATAGGAACATTCATCAAGTGAAAGGTTATTAAAATATAATTGAGAAAATGTGAAATCAAAATTGTATCAGATATAAGAAGAAAAATACCTATAGAGAAATAGGAACCACAAAGTATTAGTTTGTTTTTTAATTCAATAAGAAAAAATTGATTTAGAGAAAAGACACATCAGAAAAAAATTATTTTAAATAAAATTCACCATGTGATTCTTTTGCTTGACAATCTCCTCTAGCTCATTTAAAATATGACTCAACTTATGCAATATGCTTTATGCATAATTTCTCAGGATAGAACATTGAATAAAGAAAGGAACACAATAAGAGGTACTAGGTCTCAGGAGCAGTTAGGTGGCACAGTGGATAGAGCACTAACTTTTAATTCAGGAGAATGTAAGTTCAAATTTGAACTCAAGACACCTAACATTTCCTAACTGAAGCAAGTCATCGAATCCCAACTGCCTCAGCAAAAAATAAATAAATGAATAGATAGATAGATAGATAGATAGATAGATAGATAGATAGATACTAGGTCTACTTTTAAAAGGAAAACAAGGTATTCATAATAAGGACAGAAACTCAAACTCTAACAAATTGAAAATTAAATTGAACTTTTTACTTCACTTTTCTATTAGGTTAAAACAAGGCAGAAATGACACATGTGAGCTCATTTTAAAGGACCTAGCTTTTTCATTATTATAATTTCTTATTTATAACCGTTGTCTCCAGGCAGTTGCTGTTAACTCTTGTCCAGAGAAGTGACTTCCCTTCCTGCAGAGAGCCCCGTCAAGCCTGATGCAATTCAGAGTCTTCTTTTATCTCTGGGAGTCCTCTCTTTTATTCTCCCAGAGAATGGGCGTGGGATAATGCAAGGGCTTCTGGGAAGAACCACCTCAGCCAATGAGCCTGCTCCTTCCATCAAGTCAACTTGAGTTCTCACCTTGTAATTGTCCAGAAAACCTGAATTCTCACCTTGTCACTATCCAGACAACCTGAGTTCTCACCTAGTAATCCTAACATCTCCCCCTTTCTTTTGATTTAGAACATAGGACAGTCATGACCTTGAAACATAAATCCATCAATATGGGAAGTATTACAGATAATTACATAAATGACCTTGAAACATAAATCCATCAATATGGGAAGTATTACAGATAATTACATAAATTACATAAGCACATAGTAATATAGTAACGTAATACATGCTAGAAGTATATAACATAATCATAAATTGAAAATTTATAAATGTCCATAAGTCCATTGTCCATTAGTCTCATCTTGTGTGAGGAAGTCCAATGATTCCTGCTGGTTTTTAAAGTTCTTTAACAGTCTTCTTATTATCCATGCTCTTTCAGTGTCAGATGTTTCTTAGATCTTCTCCTTTATTTTGAGGTCTTTCTCTTTTTCTGTCTCTCTCTGATGGACAAGGCGAATACTACTCGTTGGCACCCATCTGATTCCTTCTCCTGCTGAAGAAATAAAAGCAAACCCTCTCTCCCAGGCATTTAACCTATCTAATTACCTTCTATTTACCACTTTCTAAATATCTTCTCATCATCTGGCAATTACATTGGAATTGTTTGCACTGGACACACCCCTATTGGTTTAAAAGGCCTGTATTCTCCCCAAGTGTAATTCATTCTTGCTATCTGATTGCCTTTTGGCTCACTGATTGGGTAATCCCTTTCTGCCATGTGATTGCTTTTCTGCTGGTTGATTAAATCAGAGTCCTGGCCTTCTAAAGGTTCTTTGGGTGTAACATCAGCTGTCATCATGCCCCAAGTCTTTTTTGCCTGGGGCCCTGGACCTGGGCCCCTCATCCCATTTCCCTGAATTATTCTACACTCTGATGCCCAATGGAGTCCTCTGTTGCATTTTGGACATGGGGTTTTAGGTCTTCTTTCACCCTGTCTTCTCACTGTATCTCCATACCTACACTGAGCTCTTAGATGCCCAATTTTTCCACATTGAAAACATCGCCGAGTTTCTCTAGAAGGCCCTTGCCAGGAGGGACCCTGTCTTTCCACATTCATCATTGTCCGGGTGTAAAAAGCATTTGTTCCCACTGTAGCACAGCATCTTATGATCTCCTCTAAAGGAGCATCTTTGTCTAATCCCCATATAATTCTTTTGCAAATCTCATTGGCATTTTCCTTAGCCAGATGTCTGGTCATTATTTCTGTAGCTGAATTTTCTCCAATAGTTTTTTTGACAGCAGTTTGCAAACGTCCCACAAAATCTGCAAAAGGTTCATTGGGACCTTGCTGTATTATAGTGAAAGCCTCTCCACGATCTTTCTGTCCAGGAAGGACACCCCAAGCTTTTATTGCAGCCTTAGCAATTTGTTCATATATTGTCATGGTATAATTAATCTGTTCCGAATTCTCTCCATACTGACCTTCACCAGCTAAGTGCTCAAAAGTGAATTGTGTGTTAACTCCTATTTCCAAATTGCATCTGACTTGAATTTTACATAATTCATGAAATTCCGCAAGCCATAATAAATTTTCTCCAGGTTCCAGACATGTCCTTGCTATGGATTTCCAATCATTCGGGGTTAGGACTTCATAAGACAAACCATCTAGTAACATTTTGACATAAGCTGATGTAGCCCCATAAAGGGTACAACCTTTTTTCAAATCCTTAATTTTATTCAAATCTAAAGGTGCATATCTTCTCCTTTTTTTACCTATAGAGTCAATCTCTTCAATCACAGGATATGCATGTATAAAATCACTTATATCCTGTCCTTCTCTCTTAGCTTTAACCAATGCTTTTTCTAATCTTGTCATAGGCTTAGGCTTCTTCACAGGCAATTCTGTTTGTGTTTCTGCCTCTTCCCCTCTTTCTTCCTCCATCTCTGAAGGTGGGGTTGATGTGGGCCTGTCAATAATCTGTTCTCTAGGCAGGGTTGAAGCTTCTTCAAGAGAATCATACCATAATTCCTCATTTAAATCCTCTTGCTCTAGGGAAAGATCTTGATCTTTCCTTTTTTCCTCACACTTCCTCCTCTGTTCATTTTTAGAACTTTTCCTTCTCCTACAACTTGCTTGATAGTTTAAGGCTAATTGAACTATGTTGTAGATATAAAATACTTCTGCAGAAATTGAACGAGGCCCATTTTTTGCTTGAAATTCTTTCATTTCATATCCCACTAGCTTCCATTTATCTACATCTATCTTTTCTTCCTCTAAGAACCAAGGGGATGTGCGTCTTAATGCAGCCAAGAGTTTAGCAATCTGTACCCAGGTTACAAGTAAACTCTGCTCCTCAATTATGTTGATTATACTCTCTATAGTACCACTCCTGAATGGGGGTGGAGCTGAGGTTGCTTCTGGGGCTGGGGTTGAGTTGGCTGAGGTCCAGGGATTGAATATAGCTAACATCTGCCCCATTTCAGCTATAAGAGATTCCTGGTTTAGCCCTTAACAAGTTAAGTTCCTTATTTATCTATTAGCACGCTCACTTAATCTTTAACAAAGTTTCCTCGTTACTCACGGTTCTGGGTCAGAGAGACTGAGATCTAGATCGGAAGCTTTTCCACTGGAATCAGGACCGTGTCTGTCCCTGTTCGGGTGCCAAATTGTGAAGGTCTGGTCTAGCTCCTGTTGTCAGGATAAGCAAAAGTCCTTGCCCCACGTTGGGCGCCAATTGTAGTGAGCTGTCGTCTCCAGAAGCTGCTGGATCGCTCTCTGGGAAGAGATCTGCTGTGTCTACTCAAATCTCTCAGACAGATTCTTCTTCCTGTAGTGAACCGTTGTCTCCAGGCAGTTGCTGTTAACTCTTGTCCAGAGAAGTGACTTCCCTTCCTGCAGAGAGCCCCGTCAAGCCTGATGCAATTCAGAGTCTTCTTTTATCTCTGGGAGTCCTCTCTTTTATTCTCCCAGAGAATGGGCGTGGGATAATGCAAGGGCTTCTGGGAAGAACCACCTCAGCCAATGAGCCTGCTCCTTCCATCAAGTCAACTTGAGTTCTCACCTTGTAATTGTCCAGAAAACCTGAATTCTCACCTTGTCACTATCCAGACAACCTGAGTTCTCACCTAGTAATCCTAACAGACAATTGCAAAACCTTTTTTTCCAACTGTTGCCCTCCTTCCACCCACCCCTTCCCCAAAATGGCAGGTTGCCTCATACATGTTAAATATGTTAAAGTATAATTTAAATACAATACATGTATACATGTCCATACAGTTATTTTTTGGTACAAAAAGAATTGGACTTTGAAATACTGTACAATTAGCCTGTGAAGGAAATAAAAAATGCAGGCAGACAAAAATAGAAGGATTAGGAATTCTATGTAGGGGTTCATAATCATCTCCCAGACTGCTTTCACTGGGTGTAGCTGGTTCAATTCATTACTGTCTATTGGAGCTGATCAGAATTGATCATCATATAGTATTGTTCTTGAAGTATATAATGATCTCCTGGTCCTGCTCATTTAACTGAGCATAGTTCCAAATCACTCTCCAGAATGGCTGAATATATTCACAATTCCACCAACAATGTAACAGTGTCCCAATTTTCCCACATCTCCTCATACATTCCGCATTACCTTTCCCTGTAATTCTAGCCAATCTGACATGTGTGTAGTGGTATCTCAGAGTTGCCTTAATTTACATTTCTCTAATTAATAATGACTTGGAACATCTTTTCATATGGCTAGAAATAGTTTCAATTTCTTCATCTGAGAATTGCCTATTCATAACCTTTGACCATTTATCAATTGGAGAATGGCTTGATTTCTTATAAATTAGAGTCAATTCTCTATATATTCTGGAAATGAGGCCTTTATCAGAATCTTTGAGTGTAAAAAATGATTCCCTAGTTTATTGCTTCCCTTCTAATCTTGTCTGCATTAATTTTGTTTGTACAAAAACTTTTCAATTTGATATAATCAAAATTTCCTATATTGTGGTCAATAACGATCTCTAGTTCTTCTTTGGTCATAAATTCCTTCTTCTTCCGCATGTCTGAGAGGTAAACTATCCTATGTTCTTCTAATTTATTTACAATCTCATCCTTTGTGCCTAAGTTATGAACCCATTTTGACCTTATGTTGGTGTACAGTGTTAAGTGTGGGTCAAGGCCTCGTTTCTGCCATACTAATTTTCAATTTTCCCAGCAATTTTTGTCAAACAGTGAGTTCTTATCCCAAAAGCTGGGGTCTTTGGGTTTGTCAAACATTAGATTATTAAAGTTATTGACTGTTTTCTCCTTTGAACCAAACCTATCCCACTGAACAACTAGTCTATTTCTTAGCCAATTCTAAGTGGTTTTGGTACCGCTGCCTTATAATGTAATTGTAGATCTGGTACAGCTAGGCTACTTTCATTTTATTTTATTTTTTATTAGTTCACTTGAAATTTTTGATTTTTTGTTTTTTTCCATATGAACTTTGTTATTATTTTTTCTAGTTAATTAAAATAGTTTTTTTGGGGGAGTCTGATTGACATAGCACTAAATAAATAGATTAGTTTAGGTAGTACTGTCATCGTTATTATATTTGGTCACCCTATATAAGAGCATTTAATATTTTTCCAATTTTAAAATTTGTGTGGAAAGTGTTTTGTAGTTTTGTTCATATACTTTCTGAGTTTCCCTTGGCAGATAAATTCTTAAAGATATGATACTATCTATGTAACTTTAAATGGAATTTCTCTTTGTAACTTTAACTGTTGGATTTTGTTAGTGATATATATATATATATATATATATATATATATATATATATATATATATAATTATGCTGATGGCTTGTATGGATTTACTTTATTTTTTTTCTTTTTTCTCCTTTTTGTTAATTTTATAATTATAACATTTTTGACAGTACATATGCATGGATAATTTTTTGCAACATTATCTCTTGCACTCCCTTCTGTTCCAAATTTTCCCCTCCTTCACTCCAGCCCCTCCCCTAGATGTCAGGCAGTCCCGTACATGTTAAATATGTTATAGGATATCCTAGATACAATATATGCATGCAGAAAATAAATTTTTGTTGTTGCACAGGGAGAATTGGATTCAGAAGGTAAAAATAACTTGGGAAGAAAAAACAAAACCATTTACATTCATTTCCTAGTGTTCCTTCTCTGGGTGTAGCTGATTTGGTCCATCATTGATCAATTGGATCTGAATTAAATCTTCTCTTTGTTGAAGATATCCACTTCCATCAGAATACATGCTCAGAGTATTCTGGGTTGAAGTGTTATAATGATCTCCTGGTTCTGCTCATTTCACTCAGCATCAGTTCATGGAAGTCTCTCCAAGCCTCTCTATATTCATCCTGCTGGTAATTTCTTACAAAACAATAATATTCCATAACATTTATATACTATGGTTTACCCGACCATTCTCCAATTGAAGTGCATTAATTCATTTTCTAGTTTCTAGCCACTAAAAAAGGGCTGCCACAAACATTTTGGCACATACAGGTTCTGTTCCCATCTTTAGTATTTCTTTGGGATATAATCCCAGTAGTAGCACTGCTGGATCAAAGGGTATGCACAGGTTGATAATTTGGGGGGCATCATTCCAGATTACTCTCCAGAATGGTTGGATTCTTTCACAACTTCACCAACAATACATCGGTGTCCCAGTTTTTCCACAGCCTCTCCAACATTCATTGTTATTTTTTCCTGTCATCTTAGCCAATCTGACAGGTGTGTAATGGTATTTGCATTTCTCTGATCAATAGTGATTTGGAACACTCTTTCATGAGTGGAAATAGTTTCACTTTCATCATCTGAAAATTGTATGTTCATATCCTTTCACCATTTATCAATGGGATAATGGTTTGATTTCTTATAAATTAGAGACAGTTCTCTATATATTTTGGAGATGAGGCTTTTATCAGAAACTTTAACTATAAAAAAGTTTTCCCAGTTTATTACTTCCCTTTTAATCTTGTTTGCATTGGTTTTGTTTGTACAAAAGCTTTTTAATTTGATGTAATCAAAATTTTCTATTTTGTGATCAATAATGATCTCTAGTTCTCCTTTGGTCATAAATTCCTGCCTCCTCCACTGGTCTGAGAGGTAGACTATCCTCTGTTTCTCTAATTTATTTATGATCTCATTCTTTAGCCTAAATCATGGACCCATTTTAATCTTATCTTGTTATGTGGTGTCTTATCTTTGTTTAAGTGTGGGTCCATGCCTAATTTCTGCCATACTAGTTTCCAGTTTTCCCAGCAATTTTTGTCAAATAATGAATTCTCATCCCAAAAGGTGGGATCTTTGGCTTTGTCAAACACTAGATTGCTATAATTATTCACTATTTTGTCCTGTGAACCTAACCTGTTACACTGATCAACTAGTCTATTTCGTAGCCAATACCAAATAGTTTTGGTGACTGCTGCTTTATAATATAGTTTTAGATCAGGTACAGCTAGGCCACCTTCATTTGATTTTTTTTTTTTCTTCCATTACTTCCCTTGAAATTCTTGACCTTATGTTCTTCCATATGAATTTTGTTGTTATTTTTTCTAGGTCAATAAAATAGTTTCTTGGGAGTCTGATTGGTATAGCACTAAATAAATAGATTAATTTAGGGAGTATTGTCATCTTTATTTTATTCGCCCCCCCCCCATCCAAGAGCACTTAACATCTTTCCAATTATTTAAATCTGACTTTATTTTTGTGGCAAGTGTTTTGTAATTTTGCTCATATAATTCCTGACTTTCCTTTGGTAGATAGATTCCCAAATATTTTATACTATCAACAGTTAGTTTGAATGGAATTTCTCTTTGTATCACTTGCTGTTGCATTTTATTGGTGATGTATAAAAATGCTGAGGATTTATGTGAATTTATTTTGTATCCTGAGACTTTGCTAAAGTTGTGGATTAATTCTAATAGCTTTTTAGTAGAATCTCTGGGGTTCTCTAAGTATACCATCATATGATCAGCAAAGAGTGGTAATTTGGCTTCCTCATTACCTACTCTAATTCCTTTAACCTCTTTCTCAACACTTATTGCTGAGGATAGTGTTTCTAATAAAATATTGAATATTAATGGTGATAGTGGGCAACCTTGTTTCACTCCTGATATTACTGGGAAAGGTTCCAGGTTTCCCCAATTACATATGATACTTACTGTCAGTTTTAAATCTATGTTTCTGACTATTTTAAGGAATAGTCCATTTATTCCTATATTCTCAAGTGTTTTTAGTAGGATTTTATCAAATGTTTTTTTCTGAGATGATCATACGGTTCTTGTTAATTTGGTTATTGATATAGTCAATTATGCTAATAGTTTTCCTAATATTGAACCAGCCCTGCATTCCTGGTATAAATCACACTTGGTCACAGTGATTATTCTAGGCATTTATCCTGTAGTTTTTTTGCTAATATTTTATTTAAGATTTTAGCATCAATATTGATTAGAGAAATTGGTCTGTAATTTTCTTTCTCTCTTTTCAACCTACCTGGTTTAGGAATCAGTATCATGTCTGTGTCATAAAAGGAATTTGGTAAGACTCCTTCAATCCCTATTTTTTCAAATAGTTTATATATCATTGGAGTTAATTGTTCTTTAAATGTTTGGTAGAATTCATATGTAAATCCATGGGGTCTTGGGGATTTTTTTCTTTTTTTAAAAATTAATTTTATAATTATACATTTTTGACAGTATATATGCATGAGTAATTTTTTATAAAATTATCTCTCGTATTCATTTTTCCAGATTTTCCCCTCCCTCCCTTTACTCCATCCCCTAGATGACAGGCAATCTCATACATTTTACATGTGTTACAATATAATCTAGATACAATATATGTGTGTAAATACCATTTTCTTGTTGCACATTAAGTACTAGATTCCGAAGGAATAAGTAACTGGGGTAGATAGACAGTAGTGCTAATATTTTACATTCAATTCCCAGTGTTCCTTCTCTGGGTGTAGTTGTTTCTGTCCATCATTGATCAGCTGGAAGTGGGTTAGATCTTCTTTATGTTGAAGATATCCACTTCCATTAGAATATATCTTCATACAGTATTGTTGTTGAAGTGTATCTTCTGGTTCTGCTCATTTCACTCAGCATCAGTGAATGCAAGTCTCTCCAAGCCTTTCTGAATTCATTCTGCTAGTCATTTCTTACAGAGAAATCATATTCCATAGCCTTCATGTACCATAATTTACCCAACCATTCTCCAATTGATGGACATCCATTCAACTTCCAGTTTCTAGCCACTACAAAAAGAACTGCTACAAACATTTTGGCACACACAGGTCCCTTTCCCCTACTCAGTATTTCTTTGGGGTATAAGACCAGTAGTAGCACTGCTGCATCAAAGGGTATGCACAGTTTGATAACTTTTTGGGCATAGTTCCAGATTGCTCTCCAGAATGGCCGGATTCTTTCACAACTCCACCAACAATGTATCAGTGTCCCAGTTTTCCCACATCCCCTCCAACATTCATCATTATTTGTTCCTGTCATCTTAGCCAATCTGATAGGTATGTAGTGATATCTCAGAGTTGTCTTAATTTGCATTTCTCTGATCAGTAGTGATTTGGAACACTCTTTCATATGAGTGGATATAGTTTCAATGTCATTGTCTGTTCATATCCTTTGACCATTTATCAATTGGAGAATGGTTTGATTTCTTATAAATTAGGATCAATTCTCTATATATTTTGGAAATGAGATCTTTATCAGAACCTTTAACTATAAAAATATTTCCCAATTTGTTACTTCCCTTGTAATCTTGTTTGAATTAGTATTGTTTGTACAGAAACTTTTTTAGTTTGATGTGATCAAAATCTTATATTTTGTGATTAATAATGATCTCTAGTTCTTCCCTAGTCATAAATTCCTTCCTCCTCCACAGGTCTGAGAGGTAGACTATCCTCTATTCCTCTAATCTATTTATGATCTCATTGTTTATGCCTAAATCATGGACCCATTTTGATCATATCTTGGTATATGGTTTTAAGTGTGGGTCCATATCTAATTTCTGGCATACTAATTTCCAGTTTTCCAACAATTTTTTTTTCCAATAATGCATTTTTATCCCTAATGTCGGAATCTTTGGGTTTATCAAACACTACATTGCTATAGTTGTACCCTTTTTTATCCTTTGTACCTAATCTGTTCCACTGATCGGCCCAGTCTATTTCTTAGCCAATACCAAATGGTTTTGGTGACTGCTGCTATATAATATAGTTTTGGATCAGGTATACCTAGACCACCTTCATCTGACTTTTTTTTCATTAGTTCCCTTGCAATTCTCTACCTTTTATTCTTCCATATAAACTTTGTTGTTATTTTTTCTAGGTCACTAAAATAGTTTCTTGGGAGTCTGATAGGTATAGCACTAAATAAATAGATTAGTTGGGGGAGTATTGTCATCTTTATTATATTCTCTTGGCCTATCCACGAGCACTGGATGTCTTTCTAATTATTTAAATCTGACTTTATTTTTGTGGCAAATGTTTTGTAATTTTTCTCATATAGTTCCTGACTTTTCTTTGGTAGATGGATTCCCAAATATTTTATACTCTCAACATTTGTTTGGAATGGAATTTCTCTTTATATCTCTTGCTGTTGCATTTTGTTGGTGATGTATAAAAATGCTGAGGATTTATGTGGATTTATTTTGTATCCAGCAACTTTACTAAAGTTGTGAATTATTTCCAATAACTTTTTATTAGAATCTCTGGGGTTTTCTAAGTATATCATCATATCATCTGCAAAGAGTGACAGTTTGATTTCTCATTACCTACTCTTATTCCTTTAATCTCTTTCTCAACTCTTATTGCTAAGACTAACATTTCTAATACAATATTGAATAGTAATGGTGATATTGGGCAACCTTGTTTCACTCCTGATCTCATTGGGAAAGGTTCTAGTTTATCTCCATTGCATATTATGCTTGGATTTTTTCTTAAGGATTTGGTTAATAGATTGTTCTATTTCTTTTTCTGAAATGGGACTATTTAGACTATTTACTTCTCCCTCTGTTAATCTGGGCAAGCTATCTTTTTAAAGGTCTTCTTCCATTTCCTTTAAGTTATCAAATTTATTGGCATAAAGTTGGGCAAAGAAACTCCTAATTATAGATCTAATTTCCTCTTCATTAGTAGTGAGTTTTCCCTTGTCATTTTTAAGACTAACAATTTGATTTTCCTCTCTCATTTTTCTAATCAGATTTATTAACGGTTTGTCTATTTTGTTGGCTTTTTCATAGAACCAAAACTTAGTTTTATTAATTAATTCATTTTTTTTGACTTTCAATTTCATTAATCTCTCCTTTTATTTTTAGAATTTCAAGATTTGTGTTTGTCTGGGATTTTTTAATTTGTTCCTTTTCTAGCATTTTTAGTTGTAAGCCCAATTCATTTGACCTTCTCTTTCTCTATTTTATGCAAGTAGGCCTCTAGAGATATAAAACTTCCGCTTATTACTGCTTTGGTTGTGTCCCTCACATTTTGGTATGATGTCTGATTATTGTCATATTCTTGGGTGAAGTTATTAATTATGCCTATGATTTGCTGTTTCACCCAATCATTCTTTAGTATGAGATTATTTAGTATCCAATTATTTTTGGTCTCTTTTACTCTGGTTTTATATTGAATGTAATTTTCATTGCGTAATGGTCTGAAAAGGATGCATTTACTATTTCTGCCTTACTGCATTTGATTTTGAGGTTTTTACGTCCTAATATATGGTCAATTTTTGTATAGGTTCCATGAACTGCTGAGAAGAAAGTGTACTCCTTTCTATCTCCATTTAGTTTTATCCAAAGATCTATCATATCAAACTTTTCTAGTATTCTATTTACCTCTTTGACTTCTTTCTTATTTATTTTATGATTTCCTTTATCTAATTCTGAAAGTGCAAGGTTCACATCTCCCACAATTATAGTTTTGCTTTCTTCTTGCAGCTTTCATAATTTCTCTTTTGAGAATTTATATGCTGCACCACTTGGTGCGTATATGTTTAATTTTGATACAGCTTTATTATCTATGCTACCCTTTAGCAAGATATAGCGCTCTTCCTTATCTCTTTTAATTAGATCAGTTTATGTTTTGCTTGATGTGAGATGAGGATGGCTACCCCTGCTTTTTTGGCCTTGCTTGAAGTATAGTAGAGTTTGCTCCAACCTTTTACCTTTATTCTGTATGTCTCACCCTGTTTCAGGTGTGTTTCCTGTAAACACCGTATTATAGGATTCTGGCTTTTAATCCAGTCTGCTAACTGCTTGCTCTTTATCGGGGAGTTTACCCCATTCACATTTATGGTTAAAATGACTAATTCTGTATTGCTTGCCATCATGTTAACTGCTGATTATGCTTTTCTCCTTTCCTATCCCCTTACCCCGACCTAGTATTAAACTTGTGAGCACCACTTGCTTTTCACAACCCTCCTTTTTTAGTATCTCTCCCTCACCTTTAACTTCCTCCCCCTATTTTACCCCTTTTCCTCACAATTTCTGTATCCCCTTCTGCTTAGCTTTCACCATAAATCGGATGTGTCTATATTTTTCTCTTTAAGTCAATTCTGATGAGAATATGATGCACACTGTGTTCATCCTCCTCCATTCTTTCTCTCAGATATAATAGGTTACCTTTGCCTCTTTGTGATATGTAGTACTATCACTTTACCCTTTTATCTGATACAATTTCCTTTCCATCTGTAGTTTCTAGAACAAATTATACATATGTTCTCTATGTATCTTTATGGCAGAAATATAATGCTCAGGATTTCTTTTTACCTTTTTAGAAATCTCTTGAGTTATATATTTGGAGATCAAACTTGTTTAGATCCGTTTTTTTTTTTTTTTTTTCATCAAGAATAAATGGAATTCTTTTATTGCATTGAATGTTCATTTTCTTCCCTAGAAAAAGATACTTATTTTTGATGGTTAATTTATTCTTGGCTGAATACCAAATTCATTAGCCTTTCAGAATATCACATTCCAGACCCTTTAATCCTTTAATGTGGAAACTGCTAGATCCTGGGTAATCCTTTTTATGTCTCCTCCATATCTGAATTGATTTTTTCTAGAAGCTTGCAGTATTTTTTTCCTTTATCTGATGGTTCTTGAGCTTGGCCAATACATTTCTTGGCACTTTGATTTTAGGGTCTCTCTCAATAGGTGATTGATGAATTCTTTCAATGTCTATTTTACCCTTTGTTTCCAAAACATCTGGGCAGTTCTTTTTGATGATTTCCTGGAATATAGTGTCCAGGATCTTTTTTTCATCATATTTTTCAGGGAATCCAATTATTCGAGGATTGACTCTCCTGGATCTATTTTCCAGGCCTGTTGTCTTCCCAAGAAAGTACTTGACATTTTTGTTTTTCATTGTTTCATTTTTTTTGGTTTTGCTTGACTGATTTTTGGTATCTCTTCGAGTCATTCACTTCCTTTTGCTTGATTCTGATTTTAATGAATATTTTCTTCACTTATTTTTAAAAATATATTTTTGTAATTGTCCAATTGAGTTTTTAAGTGAGTTGTTTTTGTGTTTTTTTTTTCCTATGGAGTTTTTTTCCATTTTGCCAATTTTATTTTTTAGAGAGTTATTTTCTTTTTCCAGCTCACTAATTCTGTTTTCCTTAGAGCTGTTTACCTTTTCCAATTCACTAATTTTGTTTTTCATTGATTTGATTTCTTTATCCACTGTCTTTAAATGTGTGGGATGACTTCTCCAGACTCTCTTGCTAAGTTTCCATTTCCTTTTCCCATTTCTCTTCTAGCTCTCTCTTTTGAAAGTCTTTTAGATTTCTTCAATTGCTGTTTTGTTTATTAAAGAGCAGATCATATCCCCCTTTGGGGATTCCTCTGCAGACAGTCTGTTTTTAATCTCCTCAGGCTTGAAGTCTGCACTCTATTTATATAGAAGCTATCAATGGTTAGAGTCCTTTTAATTTTTTTTTTCATTTTGTCAGAGCAGAATCAAAGAAAACAAACTGACAAGAAAAACAAATGTTGTGCTTTTGTGAGAGGGGATGGGGCTGGATGGTGTTACCAGGCTTCCTCTGCAGACTGAGGGAGACAGCAGCAAGGCTCTATCAGGACAGTTGTGGCTGCTCTGTGGCTGCTCTCTCAGAGTCTGAGGCTCTATGAACTAACGGGCTGAGTCACTCCAGGTTGGGGGTAGGGGTGGCCAGGTCCCAAGAAAGGCTAGATTTTCATGGTTTTATTCTTTACTTCCAGTATTTATAGCTTCTCTGCTAATCCTGGCTTGCTGCCAAGACAGAATATCCACACCATGGTAAAGGTCATTTTGAGAAATGGCAGAGATTGCACCCCTCCTCCCTTTGGTCTTCACAGTGTGAGCTTCCTTGCTCTCTCTGCTTGCCCTCAGCCTGGGCCAGTTCCCTGCCCTGGAGCAAAAATATATATATTTTTTAGGTGAATTTCAAAGAGAAGACATCCTCTAATTATTTGTAATTATTTGTGTTTTTTTTCCCAGTCAAGCATTAATTCCAAGGCTTGTCATGAAATAAATTCTGAGATAAAACACAGAGCTTGAGCAGCAGTGTGCCTCTTCTCCACCATCTTGGCCAGAAGTCCCTGTGGGTTTATTTTATATCCTACAACTTTGCTAAATGTGTGGATTTTTTCTAATAGCTTTTTATTAGAATCTCTCGTGGTTCTCTAAGTTTACCATCATATCATCAGCAAAGAGTGAAAATTTGATTTCCTCATTACCCACTCTAATTCCTTTAATTTCTTTCTGAACTCTTATTTCCAAAAATAGCATTTCTAATACAATATTAAATGGTAATGGTGATAGTGGACAATCTTGTTTCACTCCTGACCTTATTGGGATTGGTTGCAGTTTATCCCCATTACATATGATGCTTACTGATGGTTTTAAATATATGCTACTGATTATTTTAAGGAAAAGTCTATTTATTCCTATACACTCAAGTGTTTTTCAAAGGAATGGATGTTGAGTTTTATCAAATGTTTTCTCTGCATCTATTGATATGATCATATAGTCTTTGTTAATTTGGTTATTAATAAGGATAATTATAATAATAGTTTTCCTAATATTGAACCAGTTCTGCATTCCTGGTATAAATCCTACTTGATCATGGTGTATTATCCTGGTGATGATTTAAAGTAGTCTTTTTACTAATATCTTATTAAATATGTTAGCATAAATTTTCATTAGGGAGATTGGTCTATAATTTTCTTTCTCTATTTTCAACTTACCTGGTTTAGGTATCAGTATCATGTCTGTGTCATAAAAGGAATTTGGTATGATTCCTTCATTCCCTATTTTTTCAATTATTTTATATAGCATTAGGGCTATTTGTTCTTTAAATATTTGGTAGAATTCACATGTAAATCCATCTGGTCCTGGGGATTTATTTCTTAGGAAGTTGATTAATAGTATGTTTTATTTCTTTTTCTGAAATGAGAATATTTAAGCAATTCATTTTCTCCTCTGTTAATCTTTGAAGTCTATATTTTTGGAGTTCCTCATCCATTTTACTTGTGATCAAATTTATCGGCATAAAGAGGGACAAATAACTACTTATTATTGCTCTAATGTCCTCTTCATTGGTGGAAAGTTCTCTCTTTTCATTTTTAAAATTAACAATTTGATTTTCCTCTTTCCTTTTTCTAATCAGATTTATCAAAGTTTAATCTATTTTATTGTTTTTTTTTCATAAAGCCAACTCTTAGTTTAATTTATTAGTTCAAATTTTTTTTTACTTTAAATATTATTAATTTCATCTTTTAATTTAAGAATTTCAAGTTTAGTATTTGATTGGGGGGTTTTAATTTTTTTTTTAGCTTTTTAAGTTGCAAGCCCAATTCATTGATCTTCTCTTTCTCTATTTTATTCAAGTAACCCTCTAAAGATATAAACTTTCCCCTTATTATTGCTTTGGCTGCATCCCACAAGTTTTGGTATTATGTCTCATCATTGTCATTACCTTGAGTGAAATCATTAATTGTGTCTATAAATTGCTGTTTCACCCAATCATTCCTTAAGATTAGATTATTTAGTTTCCAATTACTTTTTGGTCTATTTAACCCTAACTTTTTGTTAAGTGTAGTTTTTATTGCATTGTGATCTGAAAAGAAAGCATTTACTATTTCTGCCTTCCTGCATTTAATTTTGAGATCTTTATGTCCTAATATATGGTCAATTTTTATATAGGTTCCATGAACTGCTGAGAAGAAAGTATATTCCTTTCTGTCACCATTCAGTTTTCTCCAAAGATCTATCATACCTAATTTTTCTAATATTCTATTTACCTCTTTAATTTCTTTCTTATTTGTTTTGTGGTTTGATTTATCTAATTCTGAGAGTGCAAAGTTGAGATCCGTCACTATTTTAGGTTTGCTATCTATTTTTTCTTGCAACTCTCTTAATTTCTCCTTTAGGAAGATAGATGCTATACCTCTTGATGCATATATGTTAATATTGATATTGCTTCCTTAGCTATGTTACATTTTAGCAAGATAAAGTTTCCTTCCTTATCTCTTTCAATTAGTTCAATTTTTGCTTTTGGTGGATCTGAAATAAGGATGGCTACCCCTGTTTTTTTACTTCCAATTGAAATATAATAGATTCTGCTCCAGTCTTTTACATTTACTCTGTATGTATCTCTCTGCCTTAAATGTGTTTCCTGTAAACAACATATTGTAAGGTTCTGACTTTTGATCCAGTCAGCTATCTGCCTCTGCTTTTTGGAAGAGTCCATCCCATTCATATTTACAGTTAAAATGACTAATTCTGTATTTCCTGCCATCTCATTATCCCCAGATTATGCTTTTCTTTTTCTTTACCCTCCTTACCCTCTTTCCTAGCATTAAACTTATGGGCACCACTTGTGTCATACAGCTCTTCCTTTTTAATATCCCTCCCTCCCCATTTTGAATCTCTTCCTCTTTTTTGTACCCTTTCCTTATTACTCTTTTCCTTTTTCACTTTTCCTCTCACAATTTTTAATAGGGTGAGAGAAGTTTCTCTGTAAAACAAATATGTCAATTATTTTCTCTTTGAGCCAAATCTAATGAGAGTAAGATTCACACAATGTTCCTCCCCCACTCTAAATTCCTTTACATATGGTAGCTTTCCTTTGCGTCTTCATGGGATGTAGTTTCCCTCTTTTTATCTCCCCTTTTCCCTTTTTTTTTTTTTTTTTTTTTTACAATATCCCCTTTCCATTTCTACTTCCCCTTTTTATATTATATCAATAAAATCAAAGTATACATGCACTATTTATGTATATCCATAACAGAAATACAGTTCTCAAGAGTTCTTTTTACTTTTTTCTTCTTCTCTTGAGTCCTATGGTTGGAGGTCAAATTTTTTGTTTAGTTCTGGGTTTTTCCTTAGAAAGAAATGGAATTAATCTATTTCATTCAATGCTCACTTTCGTCCCTGGAAGAAAATGCTTAGTTTAGCTGGGTAGTTTATTCTTGGATGCATTCCAAGTTCTTTTGCCTTTTAGAATATCAGATTCCATGCCCTTCAATCCTTTAATGTGGAAGCAGCCAGCTCTTGAGTCATCCTTATTGTGGCATTTTGGTATTTGAATTTTTTTTTTCCTGGATGCTTGTAATATTTTTTCCTTGCTTTGATAGTTCTGAGGCTAAATGGCCTTTAATAAAATTCTAGCCATAAGCACTGGGTAAGGAGTAAGGCTTTGTTCTGGTTGTGCTGGGAGGTTCACCCACTCAATCACACTGTCTCCTTGATGAAGGACTGCTGTGGGTGCGTCTTTTGTAGCAAAAACTGATATTTCCAAAGGTTTTTGAGTGACTCAACCACATTGAATAAAGCCAGTTCAACTTCTCTCAAAGCCTCTTGCACTTCTTTTGTAAGCTGGGATGGTGAATTTAAAGCACAATCTCCCCTTAAAATGCCATATAGAAGTTGCAGTTGATTGGTAGTTAAGCCTAACACTGGACACATCCATTGGATATCTCCTATTAACTTTTGGAAATCATTTAAGGTGTTCAACTTTTCTGTTCTTAAAGAAAGCTTTTGTACTGTGAGTGTCTTAGGATATACTTCATATCCTAAATATTGAAAAGGAGCATGTCTTTGAATTTTTTCTGTAGCTATATGCAATTTGTAGTTCCTTAGTGTTTCCATGGTCTTTTGTAGACATGCTTCTAACATTTGTTCCTCGGGTGCACATCCCAAAATATCATCCATATAATGTAATAATATTACTTTTGGAAATGCTTTTCTTACTGGAGCAAGAGCAGCAGCAACATATATTTGGCAGATAGTAGGGCTGTTTTTCATTCCCTGTGGCAAAACTGTCCATTCATATCTTTTATAAGGCTCAGCCAAATTAACACTGGGCATTGAAAAAGCAAATCTTTTCATATCCTCTTTATATAGAGGAATAGAATAGAAACAATACTCAATGTCTATAACCAAAAGAGGCCATTCTCTTGGCAACTGAGTAGGAGATGGAAGTCTAGGCTGAAGAATTCCCATAGTTTCCACCTGTTCATTTACTCTTCTTAGATCAATCAACATCCTCAATTTTCCAGATTTCTTTTTTACCACAAATACTGGGAAATTCCAAGGACTTAGAGAAGGTCACAAGTGTCCTTGGTCAAGTTGCTCTTGCACTATGTCTAATAAGGCCTGAATTTTATTGCTTGTTAAGGGCCACTGTTGTACCCACACTGGTGAGTCAGTTTTCCACTAAGCAGGAATTGGTGAGAGTACAGGTAGGTCTTCAACAACAGCCCTGCCTAAAAAGCTGAAGTACTTATTTGTAATCCTATCTGCTGTACAATGTCTCTTCCCCACAGATTGATGGGGATTTTTTCAACCACAAAAGGAGTAAAAATTCTTGTTTTATTTTCAAATGCCCATCTCAAAGTGTAGCACTAACTTCTGCTGCTATTGATCATACTACACCAGACATGTAGGTGTCTGCCTTAATCTTTGGCCAGTGCCTGGGCCTATTGGCACCTCTAATAACTGTACGATCTGCACCAGTGTCTACCAATCTAATGGCATTCCATTTATATAAATAGTAATCATAGGCTGGTCAGCTGTAACAGCTGCTGTCCAGTATATTCCTGGATTTTGTTCCTTAGAGTCAGAATCTGGGCGACTGTCACCAGATTGCTTATTAGGGGTATGTAACAATAAGCCTGATGCTACTACTTCTCCTGGTTGATAGATCACACATTATCTACCTGTGTTAGTGACTGGGATATTAGCTACATATTCTCCAGTTTCCCACATCAGTATATGGATATACAACATTTTGTAAGCATTCTCAGGAGGTGAAATGGTCAAGCCTACTGTGCCTGAAGGCAAGGAACCATTCACCTCTCCAGGGAATATCTCAGTAGTATCTACTGCATAAAACTTTATTTTTCCTAATTTCAATCCCTTTCTTCTGTCTGATTGCATTTTGACTGATTGATCATTTCTTAAAATTCTCTAGGTGTAACCTCGGCTTCCATCATGCCTCACCTAAGGGGGCTCTGCCTCTCATTTATTTCCCTGGGTCAATCTACATTCTGAGGCCCAGTGGAAACCTTTGTGGCATTTTGGACATGGAGTTTTAGGTCTTCTCTCACCCTATCTTCTCACTCTGTCTCCATATCTACATTGAGTTCTTAGATGTCCAACTTTTCCACATTGAACACATTGACAACTTTCTCTAGAAGTCCCAACACATTGACGACTTTCTCTAGAAGTCCCTTGGCAGGAGGGACCTTGTCTTTCCATGTTCATCATAGTCTGGGTTTAAAAAGTATTTGTTTCCACTGTAGCACAGCGTCTTATGATCTCCTCTAAAGAAGCATCTTTGTCTAGTTCCCATATAATTCTTTTGCAAAAGTCATTGGCATTTTCCATAGCCAAATGTCTGGTCATTATTTCTGTACCTGCATTTTCTCCAATAGTTCTTTTGACAGCAGTTTGCAGATGTCCCACAAAATCTACAAAAGGTTCATTGGGACCTTGATCTATTTTTGTGAAAGCCTCCCCTCGATCTTTCTGTCTGGGGAGGGAACCACAAGCTTTTATTGCAGCCTTAGAAATTTGCTCATACACTGTTATGGGATAATAAATCTGTTCTGAATTCTCTCCATACTGACCTTCACCTGCTAGTTGGTCAAAAGTGAATTGTGTGTTAACTCCTGTTTCCATATTATGTCTGACTTGAATCCTACATAATTCATGAAACTCTGAAAAGCCACAAATTATCTAGGAGCATTTTAACATAAGAGAATGTAGCCCCATAAATAGTGCAACCTTTTTTCAGATCCTTAATTTTATTCAAATCTAAAGAAGTATATCTTCTCTTTTTTTGACTTAAAGAGTCAATCAATCTCTTCAATCACAGGATATGCATATATAAAATCACTTACATCCTGTCCCTCTCTCTTAGCCTTAATCAATACTTTTTCTAATCTTGTCATAGGCTGCTTAACAAGCGATTCTGTTTGTGTCACTCCCTCTTTCCCTCCTCCTTCTTTCTCCACCCCTGAAGGGTTAATTGAGGGAGGAGATGGGAAATGCTCCTGTTGCTCAGAATTGTACTTAACTTCATTATTGTCTGATTCATCCTTTTTACCTAATTTCGTTGGATCCTCCCCCTCTTGCTCTTTCTTCTTTTTCTTTAGTCTCATACTTATGTAACTTCTTAAAGCCACTTGAATTAAATTTTATGTATGAAGTGTATCTTTGGAAATTAAGTTTGGTTTGGAATTGTAGTGTTCACCTAGTTCCTCTCCTACTAATTCCCATTCCTCTAGATCAATTATTTTTCCAGAGAAAAACTTTTTCCAGACACATGACCTGCACAGTTTTTAAAAGTTCAGTGATCTCTTCCAAAATTATAATCAATCCTTGGTTTTTCATAACCTTGGCAATACTCTTTAAACATTTTCCTTGAACTGAATCAGAAGCCTGTTTTCTAAAAATTTGACCCATTTCGCTGAAATTCTACTTTAGCTCTTTAACAAAGTTTCCTTGTTACTTATACTTATTTCTGGGTCAGAGAGATTTCTCAACTGAGATCTGAATCAGAGGCTTTTCCACTGGAATCAGGATCATGTCTGTCCCTGTGCGGGTGCCAAAATGTAATGTTCATGCTTATTCCCTGAAGGGCTCAGAATCAACCAAAGTCAGGAAAAGCAGAAGTCCTTGCCCCATGTTGGGTGCCAAAATGTGAAGTTCTGTTGTCTCTAGATTTTAGATCGGTCTCTGGGAGGAGATCTCTTGGGGAGCTTCTGGGGAGGCAGCCTTGGCTTTAGTTCTATATTGTGTCTTTCAAAATCTTGAATCTTTTACTGTCAGTATCTCTCCAACCAACTTCAGTTTTTAACTCCCTCTGAATGCAAAGCCTCCAGTCAGCACAAAGGTAGAATCTGGAACCCCCCTTTTCCTGAATCCAGGGTCCTTTTATCCTCCCAGATAATGGGCTTGTGGGTATTCCAAAGGTGTAAACTCCTTTAAAGGTATGAACCAAAGGAGTGAAACCTGAGCTAGAGAATTGTTAAGTACATACTTAACACCTAGTAAGAACCTAATACTCTTGCATACCTTCTCTTTCCTTTCCCCGTTTTTCTTCTATTTCTTTTTCAGATTTTTTATAGTTTCTTCAAGGAGAGCCTTTTGTGTTGGGGACCAAGTTATATTCCCCTTTGGGGTATTTTTTCTGCTATTAGTCTTCTTGGTGTTGAAAAACTGCTCTCTTTCTGTGTAGAAGCTATTGATAGTCCTTTTGATTTTTTACTCATTTAAAAAAATAATTTTATTAATTTTATAATTATAATATTTTTGACAGTATATATGCATAGGTAATTTTTACAACATCATCCCTTGTACTCCCTCCTTCCCTCCACCTCTTCTCCTAGATAGCAGGCATTCCCATACATATTAAATATGTTATAGTATATCCTAGATACACTATCTATGTGCAGAACCAAATTTTGTTGTTGTTGTTGTTGTTGTTGCAAAGGAAGAATTGAATTTGGAAGGTAAAAACAACCTGGGAAGAAAAACAAAAAATGCAAACAGTTTACACTCATTTCCCAGTGTTCCTTCTCTGGGTGTAGCTGATTCTGTCCATCATTGATCAATTAGAACTGGATTAGTTCTTCTCACTTCCATCAGAATACATCCTCATGCAGTATTGTTGTAAAAGTATATACTGATCTCCTAGTTCTGCTTGTTTCACTTAGCATCAGTTGATGTAAGTCTGTCCAAGCCTCTCTGTATTCCTCCTGCTGGTCATTTCTTACAGAACAATAATATTATATAACATTCATATACAATAATTTACTCAACCATTCTCCAATTGATGGGCATCCATTCATTTTCCAGTTTCTAGCTACTACAAAAAGGGCTGGCACAAGCATTTTGGCACATACAGGTCCCTTTCTCTTCTTTAGTATTTCCTTGGGATATAAACCCAGTTTATTCATTTTTTTTAAAGTCTTTAGGGTCTGTCTTCAGGGCAAGGAGATTGCCAGCTTCTTCTGCAGAACAGGGCTGCAGTAGCTGTCCTGTCTATGGGCTGCAAAGAGTTGCTGAGCTGCAGAAGTGCTCTGGGAAAAGTTCCACCCTGGAAATGACTAGGCCTGGGTATCACAGGCGGAGCTGAGGAAGTGCCCTACTAAGACCCCTGCTGTGAGGATTAGTGATTGCCTTGGAGCTAGAGGCTGAGCAGCAAAAGTATCATTGCCCCACAAAAGCCTGCTTTGGGTATTAGCAGTTGCCCAGCTAACCACAGGGCACCAGAAGCATCTCTGCCTGGAGAGTGCAGTGGAGCTGGGGAAATTCCACTGCCCCAGGCCAAGCTCCCCACTGTCTGGATTATAGGCTGCTCCAGGTTCTGCCCCCTGCTGTACAGACTTGTGACTTCCCCCCTCGAAAGCTCCTAGCTGCAGAATGCCACTACATAGCTGTGTTATGGTCTGTGCTGAGTCACTTCTGGTCCTGGCTGGGCACAGCCAGATCCTGTTAGGTTCTGGTGCCTTTTAGAATATCCTCTACCCTAGGCTCTAATTTCTCTGCTGGTCCACTACTCCGCAACCAGAGCAAAGCAGTCAGCCTGTGGCAAAGAGCTCTCTGTAAATCTTCCAACCATGGAGGCCATCCCCGTTGTTGGTTTGCTCCAAATGCTAGCCTCTGGTCCTATCCCTTCCTGAGGTGGTCTTTTCCTGTTGCTCAGGACAAACCTTTTCTGGTGATCTTCCAGATTATCCTTGGCTGGTGAGCTGTTGCACTTCCAATCTTCGTGAATTTCACCAGTCGTTGCTATTTTTGAGGCTGAATTTAATAATTGGTAATGAGGGTATGAGAGAGGCTCAGAAGGTTGCATGTGTTTTCTCCGCCATCTTGGCTCCACTCCTCGGACCTAGCTTTTAAAGTCAATATACTTCAACTGATGGAAAGCAACTAAGGATATGTTTATACCTGCTCAGAAAGGCCAAATATTCTTGTGCTAAACTTGTATCTATATATATGAAATGGCAGTAACAATTAATTTTAAATGAGATCATACATTCTAATCAGAATTGAGATAAGTGTCAAAGCATAGATCTTTACTTTAGCCTAGTTTTCTGTTAGACTAATGCATTATTATATAGTAACTCTGAAGTTATACATTGATGGAGTCTTCATTTTGGAAGGAAAGTCTCACTTGCCAACTAAGTAGATTATTCATTTTGTAATCCAAATGCATAAAATAGTAAGTTTGTTTGTTTGAAAATTTTAGGGAGAAAATATAAATAGACTATGGAAAAGATAATATTTTATAAAGCCTTGAAGTCACCAATCTGGATTCAGGCCTAAATTCTTCTGATTTGTATTTGTGGGATCTTACTTAATAAGATTTACTTGTCTGGGTCTTTGATTTACTTATCACTAAAGGAGTAGGCTGAACACTAAGAACTATTGCAAGTCTAACTCACAAATCTATGAATTTAAAAGGCCACTTTAACTCATATGTGCTCATCCATGACAAATGGTCACTTACAAGGCTGAAATCATGAAAACTTAAATTCAAATCTTGCCTTCGATACTTGGCTATGTAATCTGAGGAAATCATTTAAAACCCTATTTACCTCAGTTTCCTCATCTATAAAATGAAGTGAAGGAGAAAATAGAAAATCACTCCAATATCCTTGCCAAGCAAACTCCAAATGATGACATAAAGACTTAGACATGACTGAAATGAAAGAACAACAAGAAACAAACACCATGTGTGAAATCACTCTTCTACTTTTAGACTGGTTAAATATTTAGGAATTTATTTATTATATTGAAATAGATTCTCTACCAGTTCATAGAACATAGATTGAGAGCTGGAATGGATCTCAGAGATAATTTTTCAGTTTCTTCTAATCCTACCATCTATGACTAAACAGAAATACTATAATTCCTCTTCCATGTTCTTGAAATATATGAAGATAATCATATTATTTCTTAATTTCTTTCTTTAAATGTTCAGAATTAAATACAATAATACATGCATAAGCTGTGTAGCATACAGCAAGAATTTAACTCCTTCCTTATTGTGGACCACCATATTTCAGATAATTATGGAAGCCTAACATTACTGGGCTACTTCAATAATAAGATCTCTTGAAGTTGACATCAGTCACTAATTTTAGGTAATGTCATTCAAATCAACAAGCAATAAAATGCTCACCATAAAAGAATGTATCAATATTTACAATTTTTTTTGTTTTTTGTAAATTATGCAATTGGGAAAAAATGTACACAGTATCTATATATCCATATCTACACAGACTTGGCATGAGTTTTTGATTTATAAGAATAATGAGAGAAAATTCCTGGTACATTGCTCTTTATCTGTTTTTAATATAATAAGAATCTAGTATTGCCTTTATTCCATAATTTTAAAAAGTAATGTTTTTATCAAAGTTATCTGATGATATAACTATAATATAGTGCATAATAAAAATGCCTTTTTAAAATTTTCATATCTTCTCTGGGGAGTTTGGGAACTCCTGAATCAAGTGATGGTATTAAGTAGAACCACACATATTTTACTATTCCAAGCAAATGAAAACCAAAAGCAAAGATGGGCTTTTCACCATGATATAGCTTACATAATCTATACCAGAGTTCTTCCATCATTTTCTTTAACAAAATATTTCTGCTACTCCTTTTCAAAATATTGGTAGTACTGATAGTAATGAAAATATCTTGTTGTTTTTAGTGTTTTTATGTCACCCAAATTTCTCCATCTATAGCAAGGAACAAAAGACATTAAATGTTTATATCATTTGTATTGTTTAACAATATCTATTTAAAAAAATTCCACATTGTAGCCAGCAAAACAATTATCTGAATATTTCTTGAATATGTTAAAAGCAACATAGTATATTTTGTAATACTAAAAATGATTATAATGCCATCTCATCTCAAATATAAAAATAAGTAAACAAAATTGGATGATCATTTTCTTTTATGCTGAAAACAAGATTTTTCTAACCTGATGTTTTTATAAGGATCAAATTCAGAGGCACACAAATTAGATTCATAAAAAATAAAGAAAATATACGTTGTTACTTTTCTGCTTTTCAGATAAATATTAATGCTAGGAATTTGTCATTTGTTCACACAGAAACACTTGTGTTTTAATTTTAGATATTTCTGGGAACAGATTTCAGAGGGTGTTAGACAATTCAGTGCTTAGAGTTCTGTATCTGAAGTTGGGAAAAGGAGTTCAAATTCATCATTAGACACTTAACTAGCTATATGGCTGTAGACAATCCATTTAACTTCTGTCTGACTTAGTTATCTCTGCTACCTAATGGGGACAATTACAACACCCACTCACAGACTTATTGTGAAGATCAAACGAGATAAAATTTTAAGGCACTTTGCAAGATATCTGGAAATTCTAAATGTTTAATAAAAACAATTATTCCCCAACTCTCCCTCCCTCTCTCCTTGTCCTCCCTCCCTTCTTTCTTTCTCTCTCTCTCCCCCCTCTATTTTTCTTTCTTTCTCTCTCTTTTCTTCCCCCTTTCTTTCTTCCTCTCTCTCCCTGTCAAGGAAAAACAAAAAAACAAGCAAACAAAAAAACAAACAAACAAAAAGTTCTGCAGTTAAGATGAGTTACGCCTGAAAAAATTGATAGCATGAATAGTGAGACACTTTCTGTTATCTTTTAAGGGTCCTGAAATTGAGGACATTGTTGTTGGATCCAAGAAAAGTAAATGTACCAATTTAAAAGAAGAAGAGTAGGAAACATTCTGCAAATTAGAGACCAGTGAATTTGATTTTTAATCATGAGAAGATTCTTGAAAACATTCATCAAGGAATGAATTATGAAATCTTATAAAGGAAAACAATGGACTCCCCAAGAATAAATCATACTAAGTTAACTTCTTTTTTTTCAACAAAGTAACCAGATTATAGGAATTATAGACATAGTATATATTTTAAAGCATTAAAAAAAAAAAAAACTGCCTTTACTAAGAAAGCTGTTGATAAGAAGTACTATTTTTCTAAGTGGACATACTTAAGGATCATGAGAGAAGTAAACTTTTTGAGAAAAAGAAACCTAGAAATTTTGGGAGGGAATCACAATATTTCATATGCATATAGGCATCAGTGACAAGGCACTCTGTGAGTGAAGGATACTGATACTGTGAACTAAATACAGTCATGAGCTGTAACAGTCAGGGGAGGAGCCTCACATAGCATAAGAGGAAGTACAGAGGCCTTGAAGCCTGAGGTACCCAAATATAATCTCTGCAGTCAGTAGGCACCACTTCTCAAGTGGGAACTATGGTGATATTGAGAACGGGTCATCAACAGGAGATGTCTCCTTCCCTTATTTGGTTGTATGTGTGACCTCATAGGCCTTATATAAGCATTGTGACCAGGAAGTAAGTGGAGTTCATTAGAAGTTCAACAGGGGTCAGTGAGAGATCAGTAAGAGTACAGGAGAGTGCAGGATGTAAACACATGGAATAAAGATCTGTGCTTGCAAGCAGCTATGTCCAGTCATTCTGTTAAACAAGAACGACTGCTCAGAGAGGTAGCATGTCCCGTGACATCCAAGACCAGAGATTTGGTAAGCTGGCAATCAATAACCTCTGGGTGGGAGGTTACAATGAGCAATTATTCTAGTTCACTAACCTACATAGGAAATAAGTGACCAAATAGAATGTTGCTATTTTCCTGTCACTACTATTGAAACCTAGTGAATTTAACACCTCTCCACTACTTTCTTCTAGTCTCTGCTTCATCATGTTCTATCGTCACTTTGCTGTTGCATTTTCATTTGCTTTATATAATTATATAATGAATTTTGTTTCCAAATAAAGGGAAGTTGATGTTCACACATTCTGATTTAGTTTTTGCCATAACACAATTATCCACACAATGTGGAAAATAAATTGACCCATACCTATAGATTTAACCTCGAAACTCTGTTTCCTTGTCTTTATCTTTTCATAACTTTCTCTTTCTCTTAATTCTTGTTGTTTTCCATTTCTGTCTGCCCATCTTTTTCTTTTTCCTCTTTGTCTGTATCTCCTATCCTTTTTTCCTTCCATCTTTGCCATTCTCAAACCCTTCATCCATGTCTCCTCCTTATATTCATTGATATTTTACTCTGCCTCTTGTTAACTAATGGAAGTTAAATATAATCATTATTGGGAAATCATTAATAAAGTATTCCAAATATTTTTTCCAAGATCATGTCATTGGTCTAGAATAAGGCATAAGGTAGGAATGTAAAGAGCAACTTGTTATTAATTTGATGATTATTGAAAATGACATTCCAAAAATTGTCACAACTTTTACAACATTTTTATTGATTAACACAAAGCCTCAACCTTTATTCTGAACTCATGGCTTATTCATATATTCTAGGAATAGTAAGAAAAATAATATGTGATGCCATATAGAAAATTATTCTTTACTTAGCAGAACTCATCAAGTTATTAAAGTCAAGATCATTTTTCAGGGTGACAATTGAAGTCCACTTTAAATTTTTCTAGTTCTTGATATCCATAACAATCTCTTCTAAATCAATTTGATTATGGATTTTAAGTCAAATGGTGACTTTTGATAAAACATTGCATTGATTCCTTAATATACATATAAAAATATTAATGTGGCTCCACTTCTCTCTGCCCCTCTATTTGGAGGCTGATAATGGTATCAGCCAAATGGAACTTGATCCATTCCATTTAAGAAGAAAGTACAACTTAAGCATTGCATTTTTCACTTGGCTTTACCACTTTGAGATTTTTCCTGAATTCAACATGTTCCCTTGTTTTGAATAACCTCTGCATCCCTCCATTTTCAGGATCCTTTTATATACTGTCTTTCCCCCTTAGATTACATGATCAGTGAGGTTATGCTATTTTTTTTTTAATTCATGTTATTTCTAGTCTAGCCCCAGTCTGGCATATAGTAGGTGCTTATTAAATGTTTATTGGCTGATTAATAAATAATAGTAGTATTCATAGTAATACTTATAGTAGCATTTATTGAGTATTTTAAAAAATTAAAGTACTGTACATTAATTAGATAGTACATTTGATCTTTACAACAGTTTGGAGGAAAAGGTGATATTACATGCATTTTATAGATGAGGACACTGAGGCAAACAGGTTAAATTACTTGCCCAGGGTCACACAGCTGATAAGTATCTAATACAGAATTCAAACTCAATGCTTCTCTACTCCAAGTCCAATGTGTCACCTAGCTACATGGAATAAAAAAACATTTGAAATATAAAGTTAAAAGAGAAGAAATCAAAACTATTTCAGAATAAGTTTAAGGCATACGAAATCTCTATCATGCTTTCTATCACTGAACTTTTTTCAAAGATGAATTCAATGAACCTACAAATGATAAAATTCTCCACACAATGGCAAATAGGATGTTAAAGGGGATATAGTCACTAAGTAGCTAGAATTATATATAATAAAAAATCCATTATTTTTCATAAAAGGAAAGAGGATAATTCCCTATAATACAAATATAGACTTCAAATATAGTTCACAGAATTCATCAAACTACACTGAAACAGAAAGTTTCAATTTGGGGGAATTCTATTTTCAGATAGTTTTCCCAAGCAAAATAATTTTTTTATATTTAGTGTGATTTATTAGGGCAGCTAAGTTGATGCAGTGGATAGAGTGCCAAGCCTGACATCAGAAAGACTAATTTTCCTGAGTTCAAATCTGATTTCAGAAATTTACTAATTGGGCAAATCACTTAAACATTTTTGACTCAGATCCCCATCCATAAAATGGGATGGAGAAGGAAATGGCAAACTTCTTGAACCTTTTTGTCAAAAAACACTCAAATCAACCAAACAAACAAAAACAAATGGGATCATAGAGAGTTAGGCAGAACTGAAATGATTGAACAACAACTAGTGATTTAATATAATCTCATTTGCTGGCATATGAAGAGGTGTTAATTTTCTTTGAACCATAGCTACTTGTCACATTATATTGTATTTGCTTAAAAAAAAAAGTTTTAGAATTTTCTCTATAACTTTTGCAAAAGTTGTTCTATCATCCAACCCTGTATAACTTCAGTACATGCTGACAATGTCTTGCAAAGTCATTCTCCATATGATATTTGAAATGGGAAAGTATCCACACTGAGATAGCAGCTGTCTTCCAAGTCACTTGATGTAAAAATTCTTTTGGCTAATCATAAGAACCTTCACCTCATAAGTTTTCCCTGACAAAATCCCTTCATCTAAGGTGAGTGATGATCATGATAGTATATCCCAAGATTAAGTTGCTGAAAGATCAACCATGGGCTCAGCTGCATTAGCCTTAATTACTTAACAATCCTAAATCTCCTTGAAAAGGAGGGGAAGTCTACTTCTGGCAAAGATGGCGGCATGGAGGCAGACAGCTGTTGAGCTCCATGTTTTCTCTCAGGACTTACTTTATGACAAGCCTCAGAGTTAATGCTTGACCAGAAAAGAAACCCACAAATAATCACCAAAAGACGACATCCTTGAAATTCTCCAGAGAAAGTCTGTGTTTGCTTGGGGGAGGGTCGAACAGACTGGGCACAGACTGAGGGCAGGCAAGCCAGAGCGAAACAGACAGCTCACACACCTCAGACAGGAACGGGGAGGGGTACAATCTCTGCTATTTCTGCAAAAAGACTTTTACCCCAGTGTGGATATTCTGTCTTGGCAGCAAGCCAGGAGCAGCAGAGAGGGTGTAAACACTGGAGGTGAAGAATAAAACCCCTAAAAGCTAGCATCTCTCCAAACCCAGCCACCCCCAACCAACACCTGGAGTGACTCAGCACATTCTCAGAGCCTCAGAGCATAGACACAGTGCAGCCATCACTGTCCTGTTAGTGGCTCGCTGCTGCCCTCTCCCCCATTAACACCATCCAGCCCCATCCCCCCAAAAACAGACCAATTGTTTCTCTTCTCAATTTGTTTTCTTCAATTCTGCTCTTGACAAAATGAACAAAAAATTCAAAAGGGCTCTAACCATTGACAGCTTCTGTGTGGAGAGAGAGCAGACTTCAAATACTGAGGACACTAAAAGCAGATTGTCCCCAGAAGAATCCCCTAAGGGGGATATGAGCTGCTCCTCAATACAAAAGAATCTCATAGAGGAAATCAAAAAGGCTCTCACAAGAGAGCTAAAGAGAAATGGGAAGTTTGGCAAGAGAGCCTGGAGAAGTCATTCCATGCATTTAAAGACAGTGGATAAAGAAAACAAATCATTGAGAAACAAAATTAGTGAATTGGAAAAGGTAAACAACTCCAAGGAAAATAGGATTTGTGAATGGGAAAAGGTAAACAACTCAAGGAAAACAGGATTAGTGAGCTGGAAAAGGTAAACAACTGCAAGGAAAACAGGGAGAGTGAGCTGGATAAAGAAATCAGCTCTCTAAAAAATAAAATGGATAAAATGAAAAAAAATTCCATAGAAGAAAAAAACCCTCTTAAAACACAATTGAACAATTACCAAAAGATATAAAAAAAGTGAGTGAAGAAAATTAGACTCGAACAAGTAGAAATGAATGATTCAAGGAGAAACCAAGAGGTAGTCAAGCAAAACCAGAGAAATGAAACAATTAAAAAGAATGTCAAGTACCTTATTAGAAAGACAACAGACCTGGAAAACAGATCCAGGAGAGAAAATTTGAGAATAATCAGACTCTCTGAAAAATGTGAGGAAAAAAAGAGCTTGGACACTATTTTTGAGGAAATTATCAAAGAGAACTGCCCAGATGTTTTGGAAACAGAGGGTAAAATAGACATTGAAAAAATTCATTGATCACCTACTGAAAGGGACCCTAAAATCAAAACGCCAAGAAATATAGTGGCCAAGTTCAAGAACCATCAGACAAAGGAAAAAATACTAGAAGCTGCTAGAAATAAGCAATTCAGATATGGAGGAGCCACAATAAGGATAGCCCATAATCTAGCAGCGTCCACATTAAAAAATGAAGGGCCTGGAACATGATATTCTGAAAGGCTAAGGAACTTGGTATGCAGCCAAGATTAACTTACCCAGCAAAAATGAGCATCGTTTTCCAGGGAAGAAGATGGACATTTAACGAAATAAATGAATTCCATCTATTTTTGATGAAAAAACCAGACCTACATAAAAGGTTTGATCTTCAAATACAGAACTCAAGAGATTTCTAAAAAGGTAAAAAGAAATCTTGAGAACTATACTTTTGCCATAAAAATATGTAAAGAACATATGTATAATGTGTCCTAGAAACTGGAGGTGGAAAGGAAATTATATCATAAAAAAGTGTAAAGTGGTAGTACTACATCACATGAAAAGGCAAAAGTAACCTATTATATCTGAGGGAAAGAAAGAAGGGAGATGAACATAGTGTGTATCAATAGACATATTCGATTTATGGTGAAACTTCTTCCACTTCATTGAAAAGTGAGAGGGAAGGAGTAAGCTAAGGGGAAGGCAATACAGAAATTGTAAGGAGAAGGGGTAAAATAAGGGGAGGAACTTTAAGGTGGGGGAGGCATCCTAAAAAGGGAGGGCTATGAAAAGCAAGTGGTGTTCACAAGTTTAATACTGGGTAGGGGGGTAAGATGGAAGGAAAGGGGAAAAGCATAAGCAGGGGTTAATAGGATGGCAAGCAATATAGAATTAGTCATTCAAACCATAAATGTGAATGGGGCAAACTGCCTCATAAAGAGGAAGCATTTAGCAGACTGGATTAAAAGTCAGAATCCTACTATATGGTGTTTACAGAAAACACACTTCAAACAGGTGATACATTCAAACTAAAAGTAAAAGGGTGGAGCAGAATCTACTATGCTTCAGGCAAAGCCAAAAAAGCAGGAGTAGCCATCCTCATCTCAGATTAAGCAAAAACAAAAATTGATCTAATTAAAAGAGATAAGGAAGGGCATTATATCCTGCTAAAGGGTAGCATTAATAATGAAGCAGTATCAATATTAAACTTATATGCACCAAGTAGTGCAGCATCTAAATTCTTAAAAGAGAAATTAAGAGAGCTGCAAGAAGAAATAGACAGCAAAACTATAATAGTGGGAGATCTCAACCTTGCACTCTCAGAATTAGATAAATCAACCACAAAATAAATAAGAAAGAAGTCAAAGAGGTAAATAGAATACTAGATATGACAGATCTTTGACGAAAGCTAAATGAAGACAGAAAAGAGTATACTTTCTTCTCAGCAGTTCATGGAACCCATACAAAAATTGATCATATACTAGGGAATAAGAACCTCAAAATCAAATGCAGTAAGGCAGAAATAGTAAATGCATTCTTTTCAGACCACAATGCAATCAAAATTACATTTAATAAAAAGCCAGGGGAAATAGACCAAAAAATAATTGGAAACTAAATAATCTTATACTAAAGAATGATTGGGTAAAATAGCAAATCATAGACATAATTAATAACTTCACCCAAGAAAATGACAATAATGAGACATCATACCAAAATGTTTGGGATATAGCCAAAGCAGTAATAAGGGGAAGTTTTATATCTTTAGAGGCCTACTTGCATAAAATAGAGAAAGAGAGGGCCAATGAATTGGGCTTAAAACTAAAATTGCTAGAAAAGGAACAAATTAAAAACCCCAAGACAAACACAAAACTTGAAATTCAAAAAATCAAAGGTTAGATTAATAAAATTGAGAATTAAGAATATAGCAAGAGAAAAAGAATTCTTTATGAAGAAGATTGGATGATTCATTAACATGAGATATACATATTAAAAAGAAAAAAAAAATCTAAAGAAGTTTTCAACTAATTGTTCAGAACCAAAAAATTAGTAGAAAGGGACTGATGCTAGAAATAGGCGATTCTTTCTTACTTAAAAGAAAAATTTGATAAAAGAAATCAGAAGAAAGCCATGCTATGTGCCTAGGAAATCAGAATGGTTAATATTAGGGTTCTTCATCTTGTTATCTCCTCATCGCATCACTAAGTATATCTCATGTACACTCAATCCATGCATAAATACTGTCAACCATGATACTGAGAGCTATTTGAGAGATAACAAGAAGCAGCAAGAAGAGTGTCATAAAACATTTCATGCTTTTTTTCTCCCTGTGTAGTCTTTGCTTATAATCTCCTTTCCATTTCAACCTTCACACAGTTGCCAAATTGATATTCCTAAAATACACATTTGACCATAACCTTCTTCTACTCTAAAATCATAAACAGTTTACTATTATTACTTGGAGGATAAATTATATGTGATCTTCAAGCTGTTTTTTTAAATCCTTCATAATTTCTGATCATTTTATATTCTATTCAAACTAGTCTGTAAATAATGCTATATATCTGTTTTTCTCCTTCCTTTGGATAGGTAAAGTTACAAATTTACAATGAACTCCTAACTCATCTCTGCCTCATAGATTCTATAGTATCTTTCAAAATATGGCTCAGGTACAAATTCTTGCATGAAGTCATATTAAGCATCAGAAAAAGAGTTTATTCTTGAGTTAAAAAAGAGAGAGTGTGGAATCTTGTGCTACAGTTCTCTTTTAATGTCCTTTCCCAGTTTTCCTAATTTTCCTATTCAGTTATTCTACCTCAGGTTATAACCATTCCCTCTTAATGTTAGGATAAAAGGTCTTATATCTTAGATCTTAGGCTATAGTCATTCCCTTTTAATGTTTGATGGGATAAAGGTCTTTATCCATTTTAGACATCATTAGAATACCAGGAGCCTCTCCAGTACCTCCTTCCATTATGCCTGCCTTCATTATGTCATCCTCATCCTAAATTCCTCCCCACATTAGGTCAGCCACATCCAGGTATCTTACCCATTATGTTATTGTTCTTATAACCCTATAAAAGAATCTTGTGTCCCACATTCACAACTGGATTATTTGAGATAATACTCTCATTCTTCCCTGGTACCAAACCATGGATCCATTTCGACCTAGTAAATCTTTCCCATTTAATAAATTATTAAATACTCTCAAAAAAAAGTTTATTCTTTATATTAGCATTGCAGCTTCAAATTATATTATTATCAAAGTCATCCTGCTTTCTTCACAAAAAAGACTAATGCTTTTATGTGCATGTCAAAGACTTGTGGGGGAAAAGAGACACTTAAAAAAATCCCTCAAAACACTCCCTTAATTTAAAGGTATTTAGTGGTATACTAATAGCTGTATTTGTCATCTGAAATCTGGCTAATTAAAACATATCCTTTAATAAAACCTATGTTAAGATAAATAAATTCTCAAATAGGTTTTGCAACTACACATACTAATGTAGTGATAATATTTACCATGTAATTGTCTATAAATTAGGTTTTAATATTTTTATTTTTATTTCTTCGCTTCCTCTTATATTTAGTTGAGTGTATATATCTAAATATCCATTTATAAAGATATGGTGACCTTTTTGTCACAATCTGATTGTCAACTAGAGAACACTACCTTAATATTTAAATTTACTTAATTCAAAACCCAACAAATTCTCAGAGGAATATTCACATGTTACTGATAAAGTTCCTTTCCACTAAATTCATTTTCTATATTACAATATAATCATTTGAAAATAACATTACTCCAGAGCACTATTTATAAATGATAAAGGCTCTCCAAGCCTTTCTGAATTCATCCTGCTGGTCATTTCTTACAGAGCAATAATATTCCATAGCCTTCATGTACCATAATTTGCCCAACAATTCTCCAATTGATGGACATCTATTCATCTTCCAGTTTCTAGCCACTACGAAAAGAGCTGCTACATTTTGGCACACACAGGGCCTTTTTCCCTCTTTAATATATCTTTGGGATATAAGCCCAGTAGTAGCACTGCTGCACCAAAGGGTATGCACAGTTTGATAACTTTTTGGGCATAGTTCCAAATTGCTTTCCAGAATGGCTGGATTCTTTCACAACTCCACTAACAATGTATTAGTGTCCCTGTTTTCCCACATCCCCTCCAACATTCATCATTATTTGTTCCTGTCATCTTAGGCAATGGGATAGATGTGTAGTGATATCTCAGAGTTGTCTTAATTTGCATTTCTCTGATCAGTAGTGATTTGGAACACTCTTTCATATGAGTGGATATAGTTTCAATTTATTTTTTTTAATTTTTATTTTATTTTATAATTATAACATTTTTTGACAGTACATATGCATAGGTAATTTTTTACATTATCCCTTGCACTTACTTCTATTCAGAATTTTTCCCTTCCTCCCCCAACCCCCTCCCCCAGATGGCAAGCAGTCTTATATATGTTAAATATATTACAATATATTCTAGATACAATATATGTGTGTAGAACCGAATTTTTTGTTGCACAGGAAGAATTGGATTCAGAAGGTAAAAATAACAGTTTACATTCATTTCCCAGTGTTCCTTTTCTGGATGTAGCTGGTTCTGTCCATCATTATTCAATTGGAATTGGATTAGCTCTTCTCTATGTTGAAGAAATCCACTTCCATCAGTATACATCCTCGTACATTATCATTGTTGAAGTGTATAATGATCTTCTGGTTCTGCTCCTTTCACTCAGCATCAGTTGATGTAAGTCTCTCCAAGCCTCTCTGTATTTCTCCTGTTGGTCATTTCTTATAGAACAATAATAATCCATAACATTCATATACCATAGTTTACCCAACCATTCTCCAATTGATGGACATCCATTCATCTTCCAGCTTCTAGCCACTATGAAAAGGGCTGCCACAAACATTTTGGCACTTACAGTTCCCTTTCCCTTCTTTAGTAGTTCCTTGGGGTATAAGCTCAGTAGTAGTATGGCTGGGTCAAAGGGTATGCACATTTTGATAACTTTTTGGGCATAATTCCAGATTGCTCTCCAGAATGGTTTTATTCTTTCACAACTCCACCAACAATGCATCAGTGTCCCAGTTTTCCCACAGCCCCTCCAACATTCATCGTTATTTGTTCCTGTCATCTTAGCCAATCTGACAGGTGTGTAATGATACCTCAGAGTTGTCTTAATTTGCATTTCTCTGATCAATAGTGATTTGGAACACTCTTTCATATGAGTGGAAATAGTTTTAATTTCATCATCTGAAAATTGTCTGTTCATATCCTTTGACCATTTATCAATTGGAGAATGGCTTGATTTCTTATAAATTAAAGTCAATTCTCTGTATATTTTGGAGATGAGGTCTTTATCAGAACCTGTAATTGTAAAAATGTTTTCCCAATTTCTTACTTCCCTTCTAATCTTGTTTGCATTAGTTTTGTTTGTGCAGACACTTTTTAATTTGGTGTAATCAAAATGTTCTATTTTGTGATCAATAATGGTCTCTAGTTCTCCCTTGGACACAAACTCCTTCCTCCTCCACAAGTCTGAGAGGTAAACCATCCCATGTTCCTCCAATTTATTTATGATTTCGTTCTTTATGCCTAAATCTTGGACCCATTTTGACTTTATCTTAGTATGTGGTGTTAAATGTGGGTCCATGCCTAGTTTCTGCCATATTAATTTCCAGTTTTCCCAGCAGTTTTTGTGAAATAATGAATTCTTATCCCAAAATTTGGAATCTTTGGGTTTGTCAAAGATTAGATTGCTATTTTTATTCACTATCTTGCCCTGTAAACCTAACCTATGCCACTGATCAACTAGTCTATTTCTTAGCCAATACCAAATGGTTTTGGTGACTGTTGCTTTATAATATAGCTTTAAATCAGGTACACTTAGACCACCTTCCTCTGACTTTTTTTTCATTAGTTCCCTTGCAATTCTCGACCTTTTATTCTTCCATATGAATTTTGTTGTTATTTTTTCTAGGTCATTAAAATAGTTTCTTGGGAGTCTGATTGGTATAGCACTAAATAAATAGATTAGTTTGGGGAGTATTGTCATCTTTATTATATTCGCTCGGCCTATCCAAGAACACTGAATGTCTTTCCAATTATTTAAATCTGACTTTATTTTTTTGGCAAGTGTTTTGTAATTTTGCTCATATAATTCCTGACTCTCCTTTGGTAGATATATTCCCAAATATTTTATACTATCGACTGTTATTTTGAATGGAATTTCTCTTTGTATCCCTTGCTGTTGGATTGTGTTGGTAATGTATAAAAATGCTGAGGATTTATGTAGATTTATTTTGTATCCTGCCACTTTGCTAAAATTCTGAATTATTTCTAATAGTTTTTTAGCAGAGTCTTTGGGGTTCTCTAAGTATACCATCATGTCATCTGCGAAAAGTGACAATTTGATTTCTTCATTTCTTACTCTAATTCCTTGAATCTCTTTCTCTGCTCTTATTGCCAAGGCTAGAGTTTCTAGTACTATATTGAATAGTAATGGTGATACTGGGCAACCTTGTTTCACTCCTGATCTTACAGGGAAAGGTTTTAGTTTATCACCATTACATATGATGTTTACTGAAGGTTTTAAATATATGCTCCTTATTATTTTAAGGAATAGTCCATCAATTCCTATACTCTCAAGTGTTTTTAGTAGGAATGGATGTTGGATTTTATCAAATGCTTTTTCTGCATCTATTGAGATGATCATATGGTTTTTATTAATTTGATTATTAATATGGTCAATTATACTAATAGTTTTCCTAATATTAAACCAGCCCTGCATTCCTGGTATAAGTCCTACTCGATCATAGTGTATTATCCTGGGGATGATTTTCTGAAGTCTATTTGCTAATATCTTATTTAAGATTTTAGCATCAATATTCATTAAGGAAATTGGTCTATAGTTTTCTTTCTCAGTTTTCGATCTACCTGGTTTAGGTATCAGTACCATGTCTGTGTCATAGAAGGAATTTGGTAGGACTCCTTCAATCCCTATTTTTTCAAATAGTTTACATAGCATTGGAGTTAGTTGTTCTTTAAATGTTTGGTAGAATTCACCTGTAAATCCATGTGGTCCTGGGGACTTTTTCTTAGGAAGTTGGTTAATAGCTTGGTCTATTTCTTTTTCTGAGATGGGACTATTTAGACTACTTACTTCTTCCTCTGTTAATCTGGGCAAGCTATATTTTTGAAGGTATTCTTCCATTTCATTTAAGTTATCGAATTTATCAGCATAAAGTTGAGCAAAGTAGCTCCTAACTATTGTTCTAATTTCCTCTTCATTAGTGGTGAGTTCACCCTTTTCATTTTCAAGACTATCAATTTGTTTTTTCTCTTTCCTTTTTTTAATCAGGTTTACTAAGGGTTTGTCTATTTTGTTGGTTTTTTCATAAAACCAACTCTTAGTTTTATTAATTAATTCAATAGTTTTTTTACTTTCAATTTTATTAATCTCACCTTTTATTTTTTGAATTTCAAGTTTTGTGTTTGTCTGGGGGTTTTTAATTTGTTCCTTTTCTAGCAATTTTATTTATAAGCCCAATTCGTTGGCCCTCTCTTTCTCTATTTTATGCAAGTAGGCCTGTAGAGATATAAAACTTCCCCTTATTACTGCTTTGGCTGCATCCCAAACATTTTGGTATGATGTCTCATTATTGTCATTTTCTTGGGTGAAGTTATTAATTATGTCTATGATTTGCTATTTTACCCAATCATTCTTTAGTATAAGATTATTTAGTTTCCAATTATTTTTTGGCCTATTTCCCCTGGCTTTTTATTAAATGTAATTTTGATTGCATTGTGGTCTGAAAAGAATGCATTTACTATTTCTGCCTTACTGCATTTGATTTTGAGGTTTTTATGCCCCAGTATATGATCAATTTTTGTATAGGTTCCATGAACTGCTGAGAAGAAAGTATATTCCTTTCTATCTCCATTTAGCTTTTGCCAAAGATCTATCACATCAAACTTTTCTAGTATTCTATTTACCTCTTTGACTTCTTTCTTATTTATTTTGTGGTTTGATTTATCTAATTCTGAGAGTGCAAGGTTGAGAACTCCCGCTATTATAGTTTTGCTATCTATTTCCTCTTGCAGCTCTCTTAATTTCTCTTTTAAGAATTTAGATGCTGCACCACTTGGTGCATATATGTTTAATATTGTTACTGCTTCATTATTGATGCTGCCCTTTAGCAGGATATAATGCCCTTCCTTATCTCTTTTAATTAGATCAATTTTTGTTTTTGCTTAATCTGAGATGAGGATGGCTACTCCTGCTTTTTTGGTTTTGCCTGAAGCATAATAGATTCTGGTCCACCCTTTTATTTTTAGTTTGAATGTCTCACCCTGTTTCAAGTGTGTTTCCTGTAAACAACATATAGTAGGATTCTGACTTTTAATCCAGTCTGCTAACTGCTTCCTCTTTATGAGGCAGTTTGCCCCATTCACATTTATGGTTAGAAGGACTAATTCTAGATTGCTTGCCATCCTATTAACCCCTGCTTATGCTTTTCCCCTTTCCTTCCCTTTTACCCTCCTATCCAGTATTAAGCTGGTGAACACCACTTGCTTTTCACAGCCCTCCCTTTTTAGGATCCCTCCCCCACCTTAAAGATCATCCCCTTATTTTACCCCTTTTCCTCGAAATTACTGTATTCCCTTCCCCTTAGCTTACTCCTTCCCTTTCACTTTTCAATGAAGTGGAAGAAGTTTCACCATAAATCGAATATGTCTATTGATACACGCTATGTTCATCTCCCTCCTTTCTTTCTCTCAGATATAATAGGTTACCTTTGCCTCTTCATGAGATGTAGTACCACTTTACACTTTTTTATGATATAATCTCCTTTCCACCTCTAGTTTCTAAGACAAATTGTGCATAAGTTCTTTACATATTTTTTTGACAGAAGTATAGTTCTCAAGATTTCTTTTTACCTTTTTTAGAAATCTCTTTAGTTCTGTATTTGAAGATCAAACCTTTTATGTAGGTCTGGTTTTTTCATCAAAAATAGATGGAATTCATTTATTTCGTTAAATGTCCATCTTCTTCCCTGGAAAACGATGTTCATTCTTGCTAGGTAAGTTATTCTTGGCTGCATACCAAGTTCCTTAGCCTTTCGGAATATCATGTTCCAGGCCCTTCATTCTTTCATTGTGGACGCTGCTAGATCCTGGGTTATCCTTATTGTGGCTCCTCCATATCTGAATTGCTTATTTCTAGCAGCTTCTAGTATTTTTTCCTTTGTCTGATGGTTCTTGAACTTGGCCACTATATTTCTTGGCGTTTTGATTTTAGGTTCCCTTTCAGTAGGTGATCAATCAATTTTTTCAATGTCTATTTTACCCTCTGTTTCCAAAACATCTGGGCAGTTCTCTTTGATAATTTCCTCAAAAATGGCGTCCAAGCTCTTTTTTTCCTCCCATTTTTCAGGGAGTCTGATTATTCTCAAATTGTCTCTCCTGGATCGGTTTTCCAGGTCTGTTGTCTTTCTGGTAAGGTACTTGACATTCTTTTCAATTGTTTCATTTCTCTGGTTTTGCTTGACTACCTTTTGTTTTTTCCTTGAGTCATTCATTTCTACTTGTTCCAGTCTAATTTTCAAGGATGTATTTTCTTAACTCACTTTTTTTATATCTCTTTGTAATTGTCCAACTGAGTTTTTATCTTCTATGGAATTTTTTTCCATTTTATCCATTTTATTTTTTAGAGAGCTGATTTCTTTTTCCAGCTCACTAATCCTCTTTTCCTTGGAGTTGTTTACCTTTTCCAGCTCACTAATCCTGTTTTCCTTGTAGTTCTTTACCTTTTCCAGCTCACTAATCTTGTTTCTCAATGATTTGATTTCTTTATCCACTCTGTCTTTGAATGCATGGGATGACTTCTCCAGGCTCTCTTGCCAAGCTTCCCTTTCCTTTTCCCATTTCTCTTCCAGCTCTCTTGTGAGAGCCTTTTTGATTTCCTCTATGAGGTTCTTTTGTATTGAGGAGCAGCTTATATCCCTCCCAGGGGATACATCTGGGAACAGTCTGTTCCTAGTCTCCTCAGCATTTGAAGTCTGCTCCCTCTCCACACAGAAGTTGTCAATGGTTAGAGCCCTTTCGAATTTTTTGTTCATTTTGTCAGAGTAGGAATCAAAGAAAACAAACTGACAAGAGAAACAATTGGTCTGTTTTGCGGGGATGGGGCTGGATGGTATTAATGGGCTTCCTCTACAGACTGGGGATAGGGCAGCAGAGAGCCACTAACAGAACAGCAATGACTGTACTGAGTCTGCGCTCTGAGGCTCCGAGAATGCACCGAGTCAGTCCAGGTGGGGGTTGGGGGTGGCCAGGCTCTGAGAGAAGCTGGCTTTCTGGGGTTTTAATCTTCACCTCCGGTATTTACACCCTCTCCGCTGCTCCTGGCTTGCTGCCAAGACGGAGCATCCATACTGGGACAAAAGCCCTTTCACAGAAACGGCAGAGATCACACCCCTCCCCCTCCAGTCTGAGCTGTGTGACCTGTCTGTCTTGCTCTGGCTGCCTGCCCTTAGTCTGTGCCCAGTCTGATTGACCCTCCCCCAAGCAAACACAGACCTTTTCCAGCAACTTTCAAGGATGTCTTCTCTTGGTGATTTTTTGTGGATTTCTTTCTGGGTCAAGAATTAAGTCAGAGGCTTGTCATGAAGTAAGTTCTGAGAGAAAACGAGGAGCTCAAGCAGTTGTCTGCCTCCACGCTGCCATCTTGGATGGAAATCCAGTTTCAATTTCATTATCTGAAAATTGTCTGTTCATATCCTTTGACCATTTATCAATTGGAGAATGGTTTGATTTCTCATAAATTAGGATTAATTCTCTATATATTTTGGAAATGAGACCTTTATCAGAACCTTTAACTATAAAAATATTTTCCCAATTTGTTACTTCCCTTCTAATCTTGTTTGAATTAGTATTGTTTGTACAGAAACTTTTTAGTTTGATTTAATCAAAATCTATTTTGTGATCAATAATGATCTCTAGTTCTTCTCTATTCATAAATTCCTTCCTCCTCCATAGTTCTGAGAGGTAGACTATCCTCTGTTCCTCTAATCTATTTATGATCTCATTCTTTATGCCTAAATCATGGATCCATTTTGATCTTATCTTGGTATATGGTGTTAAGTGTGCATCCATGTCTAATTTCTGGCATACTAATTTGCAGTTTTCTCAACAAATTTTTTTTCAAATAATGAATTTTTATCCCTAATGTTGGTATCTTTGGGTTTATCAAACACTAGATTGCTATAGTTGTACCCTTTTTTGTCCTTTGTACCTAATCTGTTCCACTGATCGGCCCAGTCTATTTCTTAGCCAATACCAAATGGTTTTGGTGACTGCTGCTATATAATATAGCTTTAGATCAGGTACACTTAGACCACCTTCCTCTGACTTTTTTTTCATTAATTCCCTTGAAATTCTTGACCTTTTATTCTTCCATATGAACTTTGTTGTTTTTCTAGGTCACTAAAATAGTTTCTTGGGAGTCTGATAGGTACAGCACTAAATAAATAGATTAGTTGGGGGAGTATTGTCATCTTTATTATATTTGCGAACTCAGCCTATCCAAGAGCACTGGATGTCTTTCCAATTGTTTAAATCAGACTTTATTTTTGTAGCAAGTGTTTCATAATTTTGCTCATATAATTCCTGACTTATCTTTGGTAGATGGATTCCCAAATATTTTATACTCTCAATATTTATTGGAATGGAATTTCTCTTTATATCTCTTGCTGTTTCATTTTGTTGGTGATGTACAAAAATGCTGAGGATTTATGTGGATTTATTTTATATCCAGCAACTTTGCAAAAGCTGTGAATTATTTCTAATAACTTTTTATTAGAATCTCTAGGGTTTTCTAAGTATACCATCATATCATCTGCAAAGAGTGACAGTTTGATTTCCTCATTAGCTACTCTTATTTCTTTAATCTCTTTCTCGACTCTTATTGCCAAGGCTAACATTTCTAATACAATATTGACTAGTAATGGGGATAGTGGGCAATCTTGTTTCACTCCCGATCTTACTGGAAAAGGTTCCAGTTTATTTCCATTGCATATTATGCTTACTTCTGGTCATAAATATATGCTCCTGATTATTCTAAGGAATAGTCCATTTATTCCTATACTCTGAAGTGTTTTTAGTAGGAATGGATGTTGGATTTTGTCAAATGCTTTTCCTGCATCTATTGAAATGATCATATTATTTTTATTAATTTGATTATTAATATGGTCAATTATACTAATAGTTTTCCTAATTTTAAACCAGCCCTGCATTCCTGGTATAAATTCTACTCGATCCTCAGTGTATTATCCTGGGGATGATTTTCTGAAGTCTTTTTGTTAATATCTTATTTAAGATTTTAGCATCAATATTCATTAAGGAAATTGGTCTATAGTTTTCTTTCTCACTTTTCGATCTACCTGGTTTAGGTATCAGTACCATGTCTGTGTTTGGCAGGACTCCTTCATCCCCTATTTTTTCAAATAGTTTATATAACATTGGGGCTAGTTGTTCTTTAAATGTTTGATAGAATTCACATGTAAATCCATCTTATCTGGGGATTTTTTCCTGGGGAGTTGATTAATAGCTTGTTCTATTTCTTTTTCTGAAATGGGACAATTTAAGCAATTTATTTCCTCCTCTGTTAATCTAGGAAATCTATATTTTTGAAGGAAGTCATCCATTTCACTTAAGTTATCAAATTTATTGGCATAAAGTTGGGCAAAATAACTCATTATTTCTCTAATTTCCTCTTCATTGGTGGGAAGATTCCCCTTTTCATTTGTAAGACTTACAATTTGATTTTCCTCTTTCCTTTTTCTGATCAGATTTATCAAAGTTTTATCTATTTTATTGGCTTTTTCATAAAACTAACACTTGGTTTTATTTATTAATTCAATAGTTTTTTTTTACTTTCAATATTATTGATTTCTCCTTTTAATTTTAGTATTTCAATTTTGATTTTTGGTTGGGGGTTTTTATTTTGGTCTTTCTCTAGCTTTTAAGTTGCAGGCCCAATTCATTAATCTTCTCTTTCTCTATTTTGTTCAAATAAGCCTCTAAAGATATAAAATTACCCCTTATTACCGTTTTAGCTGCATCCCACAGATTTTGGTATGATGTCTCATCATTGTCATTATCTTGGGTGAAATTAATTGTTTCTATAATTTTCTGTTTCATCCAGTCATTCTTTAAGATGATATTATTCAGTTTCCAATTACTTTTTGGTCTATTTACCCCTAACTTCTTATTGAATGTAGTTTTATTGCATTGTGATCTGAGAAGAAGGCATTTATTATTTCCGCCTTCCTTCATTTAATTTTGAGATCTTTATGTCTTAATATATGGTCTATTTTGTATAAGTTCCATGAACTGCTGAGAAGAAAGTATATTCCTTTCTATCACCATTCAGTTTTCTTCAAAGGTCTGTAATACCTAGTTTTTCTTTGTTCTATTTATTTTTTTAAAATTTCTTTCTTATTTGTTTTGTGGTTTGATCTGTCTAAATCTGAGAGTGCTAGGTTGAGATCTCCCACTATTATAGTTTTACTGTCTTTTTCTTCTTGCAAATCTATTAACTTTTCCTTTAGAAAGTTGGATGCTATACCTCTTGGTGTATATATGTTTAGTATTGATATGTCTTCATTGTTTTTGCTACCTTTTAGCAGGATACAGTTTCCTTCCTTATCTCTTTTACTTAGATCAATTTCTGCTTTTGCTTGATCTGAGATAGGGATGGCTACCCCTGCTTTTTTGGCTTTACCTAAAGCATAATAGTTTTTGCTCCAACCTTTTGCCTTTACTCTGTATGTATATCCCTGCTTTAAGTGTGTTTCCTGTAAACAGCATATTGTAGGGTTCTGACTTTTGATCCAGTCTGCTATCCCTCTCCGTTTCATGGGAAAGTTCATCCCATTCACATTTACAGTTAAAATTACTAATTCTGGATTTCCTAACTTCATATTATCCCCAGATTATGCTTTTTCCCCTTGACCCCCCTGAACCCCTTCCCCAATATTTAATTTATAGACCCCACTTGTGATGCACAGCCCTCCCTTTTTAGTATCCCTCCCCCCTACTGTGATGACAGTAAGATTCACACAATGTTTCTCCCCCTCTCTAAATTCCCTCAGATGTGGTATATTTTATATGCCTCTTCCTGAGCGTTATTTTTGAGCCTGATTTAACTAATTGGTAATGAGGGAAGAAGGGAAGAAATTCACGTGTATCTTCCCCGCCATCTTGGCTCCGCCTATAATTTAGGATAAATAAGATGTCTGGAAATAGACAATTAGTTTTTTTAAATTAATTTTATAATTATAATTTTTTGCCAGTAAATAATGCATGGGTATTTTTTTTACAACGCTATCCCTTGTACTCGCTTCTGTTCCAAATTTTCCCCTCCTTCCCTTCCCCTCTTCCCCTAGATGACAGGCAATCCCATACATGTTAAATGTGTTATAGTATATCCTAGATGCAATATATGTGTGTAGAACAAAATTTCTTGTTGCACAGGAAGAATTGGTAAAAAGAACCTGGGAAGAAAGACAAAGAGTTTACACTCATTTCCCAGTTTTCCTTCTCTGGGTGTAGCCAATTCTGTCTGTCATTGATCAACCGGAACTGAATTAGATCTTCTCTTTGTTGAAGATATCCACTTCCATCAGAATATCTTCATACAGTATTGTTGTTGAAGTGTAGAATTGTTAAGTACGGACTTACCACCTAGTAAGAACCTAATAGTTCATTATCTCATTAGCACTTAGTAAGAACCTAACATCTCCCCCTTTCTTTTGAACATAGGCTGGTCATGACGTTGAAACATAAATCCATCAATATGGGAGGCATTACACATAATTACATAGATTACATAAACACATAGTAACATAGTAACATAATACATGCTAGAAGTATGTAACAAATAACATAAGCAAATAATCATAAATTCAGAATTTATGAATGTGCATAAGTCCATTGTCCATTAGTCTGATCTTGTATTAGGAAATCCAATGATTCCTGCTGGTTTTAAAGTTCTTTAACAGTCTTCTTATTAGCCATGCTCTTTCAGTGTCAGATGTTTCTTAGTTCCTCTCCTTTGTTTTGAGGTCTTTCTCTTTTTCTGTTTCTCTCCTCTGGACAAGGCAAATATGACTTGTTCGTACCCATCTGATTCCTTCTCCATCTGAAGAAATACAGGCAAACCCTCTCCCCCAGGCAATAAACCTATCTGGTCCCTTCTATTCACCACTTTTTGGGTTTCTCCACATCATCTGGCAATTATCTAAGCACAGCGGAGCTACTTGCACTGCGACACTGCCCTTCTGGTGGGTTATAAACCCTGTATGCTGTAGCCAGTGCATCTTTGTCAAAAATTAGAAAATTAATGGTATAGAGAACTAAATTTAGAAGTTCTCTAGGGCTACCTGTGGTTCCCCCTTTCTTTTGTTTTTGGAAGAGTGTCTTAATGTTTCTGTTTCTTCTCTCTACTATTGCCTGACCTTGTGGATTAAAAGGTATTCCAGTGGTGTGTAAAATCTTATACTGAGCACAAAAATGCACAAAATGTTTAGAACTATATGCAGGTCCGTTATCTGTTTTTATTTCTTGTGGCACACCCATAATTACAAATGCTTGGATAAGGAATTCAATGACCACTCGGGCTGTCTTTTTTGCTGTTGGCCCTGAAAAAGTGAATCCTAAAAAGGTATCTGTTATCATGTGGATGAAAGACAGACAACCAAAAGATTTATAGTGGGTCACATCCATTTGCCAGATTTTATTGGATCTCAAACCACGAGGATTCTTCCCTGGAGAGAGTGTAGGAGGGTGGAAAGGAAGGCAAGTGGTAAAGCTTTTTACTATGCTCCTACCTTCCTCTTGTTATCCCAAATTGTAAACATAAAGCTCGAGCAGCCTGATGAAATTTAGAATGAGATTCTTGTGCTTCCTGAAATAAAGGAGTACTGGCTAACATAGTCAAAAAGGTATCTGCCTTTGAATTTCCGTCAAAAATAGGATCTGGAATTCCACTATGTGAGTGGACATGCAAGATATAAATCTTGCCTGGATGCTTTCTCACTTGCTCTTGAAGTTCCTTAAAGAGCTGATAAATTTTAGAGGCTGTAAATTTTATTTAGGCTGTGACAATTCTATTACTACACCTACTGAATAAGCTGAATCAGTTATTATATTTACGTCTCCTGGGTAATAAGTAAGAGCTAGTATTATAGCAAATAATTCATTCTGTTGAGTAGACTGAAAAGGAGTCCTGACTAATCTCTTTATGGTTAAATCATGAGAGTATACAGCGCAAATATTTTCTTTGGAGGTGTCTGTAAAGATTGTTGGTGCTTTAAGAGGAACTTTAGAAACCTTTTCTTCAAAAATCCATTGCCAATTATGTAGTAGGCGGGTTATCTTTAATGGAGACCCATGTGCAAAATTTGGAGCTGTGGCCAATAAAATTTGCCATTCTGGGATGGTCTCACAACTTACATTAATTTGTGCATTAGTATAAAATGAGTATACTTTTTCAGGACTTATCCCAGATAATTGTAGTACTCTCTTACTAGCCTTTAATAAAATTCTAGCCACAAGCACTGGGTAAGGAGTAAGGCTTTGTTCTGGTTGTGTTGGGAGGTTCACCCACTCAATCACACTGTCTCCTTGATGAAGGACTGCTGTGGGTGCCTCTTTTGTAGCAAAAACTGATATTTCCAAGGGTTTTTGAGTGATTCTTTCAACCACATTGGATAAAGCCAGTTCAACTTCTCTCAAAGCCTCTTCTGCTTCTTTTGTAAGCTGGCTTGGTGAATTTAAAGCACTGACTCCCCTTAAAATGTCATATAAAGGTTGCAGTTGATTGGTAGTTAAGCCTAACACTAGATGCATCCATTGAATATCTCCTATTAATTTTTGGAAATGATTTAAGGTGTTCAACTTTTCTGTTCTTAAAGAAAGCTTTTGTTATGTGAGTGTCTTGGGATATACTTTATATCCTAAATATCGAAAAGGAGCATGTCTTTGAATTTTTTCTGTAGCTAGAGCAGTTTGTAGTACTTTAGTGTTTCCATGGTCTCCTGTAGACATGCTCCTAACATTTGTTCCTCGGGTACACATCCCAAAATATCATCCATATAATGTAACAATATTACTTTTGGTAATGCTTTTCTTACTGGAGCAAGAGCAGCAGCAACATATATTTGGCACACAGTAGGGCTGTTTTTCATTCCCTGTGGCAAAACTGTCCATTCATATCTTTTATAAGGCTCAACCAAATTAACACTGGGCACTGAAAAAGCAAATTTTTTCATATCCTCTTTATCCAGAGGGATAGAATAGAAACAATCAATGTCTATAACTCAAAGAGTCCATTCTCTTGACAACTGAGTAGGAGATGGAAGTCTAAGCTGAAGAGTTCCCATAGTTTCCATCTGTTCATTTACTCTTCTTAGATCAGTTAACATCCTCCATTTTCCAGATTTCTTTTTCACCACAAATACTGGGGAATTCCAAGGACTTAGAGAAGGCTGCAAGTGTCCTTGGTCAAGTTGTTCGTTCACTATGTCTAATAAGGCCTGAATTTTATCATTCTTAAGGGCCACTCTTCTGCCCACACTGCTGAATCAGTGTTCCACTGAATAGGAACCAGTGAAAGTGCAGGTAGGCATTCAACAGCAGCCCTGCCTAAAAAGCCGAAGGGCTTATTTGTAATCCTATCTGCTGTAAAATGTCTCTTCCCCACAGATTGATGGAGATTTTTTCAACCACAAAAGGAGTAAAAACTCCTGTTTTACCTTCAAATATTCAGCTCAAAGCCATAGCACTAACTTCTGCTGCCATTGATCCTCCTATCCCAGATATGTAGGTTTCTGGCTTAGCCTTTGGCCAGTGACTGTGCCAATTGTCATCTGCACCCATGTCTAGCAATCCTGCAAATGGTATTCCATTTATATCAAATAGTAAGCATAGGTTGGTCAGCTGTCACAGCTGCTGTCCAATATATTCCTGGATTTTGTTCATTGGAGTTAGAATCTGGGCGACCATCACCAGGTTGCTTATTAGGGGTATGTAACAGTAAGCCTGATGCTATTACTTCTCCTGGTTGATAAATCACATGTTGTCTACCTGTGTTAGTGACTGGGGTATTAGCTACATGTTCTCCGGTTTCCCACATCAGTGTATGGATTGACACTCTTTTGTAAGCACTCTCAGAAGGTGAAATGGTCAAGCCTACTATGCCTGGAGGCAAAGGATCCATAGGCTGAACAGGAACAGATTTTACTTCTCCAGGGAGTCTCTACTGCAGTCTCTACTGCACATAACTAAATTTGTCCTAATTTCAATCCCTTTCTTCCCTATGATTGCCATTTGGCTGATTGATCATGTCTTAAAATTCTCTGGATGTAACCTTGGCTGCCATCATGCCCCACTTGGGGGGCTGAAGCTGGGCCCTGCTTCTCATTTTTCTGGGTCAATCTACATTCTGATGCCCAGTGGAAACCTTTGTGGCATTTTGGACATGGAGTTTTAGGTCTTCTCTCACCCTATCTTCTCACTCTGTCTCCATATCTACATTGAGCTCTTAGATGTCCAACTTTTCCACATTGAACACATTGACGACTTTCTCTAGAAGTCCCTTGGCTGGCAGGAGGGACCTTGTCTTTCCATGTTCATCATAGTCTGGGTGTAAAAAGTATTTGTTCCCACTGTGGCACAGCGTCTTATGATCACCTCTAAAGCAGCATCTTTGTCTACTCCCCATATAATTCTTTTGCAAATCTAATTGGGATTTTCCTTAGCCAGATGCCTGGTCATCATTTCTGTAGCTGCATTTTCTCTAATAGTTCTTTTGACAGCAGTTTGCGAACATCTCACAAAATCCGCAAAAAAGATTCATTGGGGCCTTGCTCTATTTTAGTGAAAGCCTCCCCCTGATTTTTCTGTCTGGGGAGGACACCCCAAGCTTTCATTGCAGCCTTAGCAATTTGCTCCTACACTGTCATGGGATATTTAACCTGTTCTGAATTCTCTACATAGTGACCTTCACCAGCTAATTGTTCAAAAGTGAATTGTGTGTTAACTCCTATTTCCAAATTGCATCTGACTTGTATTTTATATAATTCATGAGACTCCACAAGCCACAATAAGTTTTGTCCAGTTTCTAAACATGTCCTTGATATGGATTTCCAATCATTTGGGGTTAGGACTTCATAAGACAAACCATCTAGTAACATTTTAACATAAGCTGATGTAGCCCCATAAAGGGTACAACCTTTTTTTCAAATCTTTAATTTTATTCAAATCTAAAGGTGCATAGCTTCTCCTTTTTTTGAACTACAGAGTCAGTCTCTTCAATAACAGGATATGCATGTATAAAATCACTTATATACTGTCCTTCTCTCTTAGCTTTAACAAATACTTTTTCTAATCTTGTCATAGGCTGCTTCACAGGTGATTCTATTTGTGTTTCTGCCTCTTCCCCTCCTCCTTCTTCCTCCACCTCTGAAGGTGGTGTTGATGTGGGCCTGTCAATAATCTGCTCTCTAGGAGGGATTGAAGCTTTCTTCAAGAGAATCAGAGTCATCACATGTAACGAGTTGTCGTCTCCAGAAGCTGCTGGATCGCTCTCTGGGAAGAGATCTGCTGTGTCTACTCAAATCTTTCAGACAGATTCTTCTTCCTGTAGTGAACCGTTGTCTCCAGGCAGTTGCTGTTAACTCTTGTCCTTAGAAGTGACTTCCCTTCCTGCAGAGAGCCCCGTCAGGCCTGATGTAATGCAGAGAGTCTTCCTTCTTGAATCCTGGCTCTTAATCTCCTCCAGCTCTTATCCTTCTCCAGGCTGATCTGCTCTGCGCCCAGTGCTGTCCTCTCTTTTATTCTCCCAGAGAATGGGCGTGGGATAATGCAAGGGCTTCTGGGAAGAACCACCTCAGCCAATGAGCTTGCCCCATCTATCAAGTCAACCTGAGTTCTCACCTTGTAACTATCCAGACAACCTCAGTTCTCACTTAGTAATCCTAACATCTCCCCCTTTCTTTTGATTTAGAACATAGGACAGTCATGACCTTGAAACATAAATCCATCAATATGGGAAGTATTACAGATAATTACATAAATGACCTTGAAACATAAATCCATCAATATGGGAAGTATTACAGATAATTACATAAATTACATAAGCACATAGTAACATAGTAACGTAACACATGCTAGAAGTATATAACATAATCATAAATTGAAAATTTATAAATGTCCATAAGTCCATTGTCCATTAGTCTCATCTTGTGTGAGGAAGTCCAATGATTCCTGCTGGTTTTTAAAGTTCTTTAACAGTCTTCTTATTATCCATGCTCTTTCAGTGTAAGATGTTTCTTAGATCTTCTCCTTTATTTTGAGGTCTTTCTCTTTTTCTGTCTCTCTCTGATGGACAAGGCGAATATGACTCGTTGGCACCCATCTGATTCCTTCTCCTGCTGAAGAAATACAAGCAAACCCTCTCTCCCAGGCAGCCAGCCTATCTAATTTCCTTCTATTTACCACTTTTTAAATCTCTTCTCATCATCTGGCAATTACATTGGAGTTGTTTGCACTGAACAAAGCCCTGTTGGTTTAAAAGGCCTGTATTCTCCCCAAGTGTAATCCATTTTTGCAATCTGATTGCCTTTTGGCTGACTTATCAGGTAATCCCTTTCTGCCATGTGATTGCATTTCTGCTGGTTGATCAAATCAGAGTCCTGACCTTCTAAAGGTTCTTTGGGTGTAACATCAGCTGCCATCATGCCCCAAGTCTTTTTAGCCTGGGGCCCTGGACCTGGGCCCCTCATCCTGTTTCCCTGAATTATTCTACACTCTGATGCCCAATGGAGTCCTCTGTTGCATTTTGGACATGGGGTTTTAGGTCTTCTCCCACCCTGTCTTCTCACTGTATCTCCATACCTACACTGAGCTCTTAGATGTCCAATTTTTCCACATTGAAAACATCGCCGAGTTTCTCTAGAAGGCCCTTGCCAGGAGGGACCCTGTCTTTCCACATTCATCATTGTCCGGGTGTAAAAAGCATTTGTTCCCACTGTAGCACAGCGTCTTATGATCTCCTCTAAAGGAGCATCTTTGTCTAATCCCCATATAATTCTTTTGCAAATCTCATTGGCATTTTCCTTAGCCAGATGTCTGGTCATTATTTCTGTAGCTGAATTTTCTCCAATAGTTCTTTTGACAGCAGTTTGCAAACGTCCCACAAAATCTGCAAAAGGTTCCTTGGGACCTTGCTGTATTTTAGTGAAAGCCTCTCCACGATCTTTCTGTCCAGGAAGGACACCCCAAGCTTTTATTGCAACCTTAGCAATTTGTTCATATATTGTCATGGTATAATTAATCTGTTCTGAATTCTCTCCATACTGACCTTCACCAGCTAAGTGCTCAAAAGTGAATTGTGTGTTAACTCCTATTTCCAAATTGCATCTGACTTGAATTTTACATAATTCATGAAATTCCGCAAGCCATAATAAATTTTCTCCAGGTTCCAGACATGTCCTTGCTATGGATTTCCAATCATTCGGGGTTAGGACTTCATAAGACAAACCATCTAGTAACATTTTGACATAAGCTGATGTAGCCCCATAAAGGGTACAACCTTTTTTCAAATCCTTAATTTTATTCAAATCTAAAGGTGCATATCTTCTCCTTTTTTTACCTACAGAGTCAGTATTTTCAATCACAGGATATGCATGTATAAAATCACTTATATCCTGTCCTTCTCTCTTAGCTTTAACCAATGCTTTTTCTAATCTTGTCATAGGCTTAGGCTGCTTCACAGGCAATTCTGTTTGTGTTTCTGCCTCTTCCCCTCCTCCTTCTTGCTCCACCCATGAAGGGTTAATTGAGGGAGGAGATGGGAGGTGCTCCTGTTGCTGTTGCTCAGAATTGTACTTAACTTCATTGTTATCTGATTCATCCTTTTCACCTAGTTTAGTTGACACCTCCCCATTTTGCTCCTTCATCTCTTCCTTTAGAATAACATTTTTTAAAGCCATTTGGATTAAATTGTAGGTATGAATTGTATCTTTGGAAACTGAGTTTGGTCTGGAACCAAAGGGCAAAATGTCACAAAGGCAATTGTAGTGTTCACCTAATTGCTCTCCTACTAATTTCCACTCATCTGGATCCAATTCTTTTTCCAGAGAAAAAGAAGGACATATGACCTTCACAGTTCTTAAAAGTTCAGTAATCTCCTCTAAAATTATAATCAATCCTTGGCTTTTCATAACCTTGATGATGCTCTCTAAACATTTTCCTTGAACAGAAGGTGTTTGCCCCATTTCACTATAAGAGATTGCTGATTTAGCCCTTAACAAGTTAAGTTCCTTATTTATCTATTAGCACGCTCACTTAATCTTTAACAAAGTTTCCTCGTTACTCACGGTTCTGGGTCAGAGAGACTGAGATCTAGATTGGAAGCTTTTCCACTGGAATCAGGACTGTGTCTGTCCCTGTTCGGGCGCCAAATTGCAAAGGTCTGGTCTAGCTCCTCTTGTCAGGATAAGTAAAAGTCCTTGCCCCACGTTGGGCGCCAATTGTAACGAGTTGTCGTCTCCAGAAGCTGCTGGATCGCTCTCTGGGAAGAGATCTGCTGTGTCTACTCAAATCTTTCAGACAGATTCTTCTTCCTGTAGTGAACCGTTGTCTCCAGGCAGTTGCTGTTAACTCTTGTCCTTAGAAGTGACTTCCCTTCCTGCAGAGAGCCCCGTCAGGCCTGATGTAATGCAGAGAGTCTTCCTTCTTGAATCCTGGCTCTTAATCTCCTCCAGCTCTTATCCTTCTCCAGGCTGATCTGCTCTGCGCCCAGTGCTGTCCTCTCTTTTATTCTCCCAGAGAATGGGCGTGGGATAATGCAAGGGCTTCTGGGAAGAACCACCTCAGCCAATGAGCTTGCCCCATCTATCAAGTCAACCTGAGTTCTCACCTTGTAACTATCCAGACAACCTCAGTTCTCACTTAGTAATCCTAACAATCACACCCTAATTCCTCATTTAAATCCCCTTGCTTTTGGGCAAGATCTTGATCTTTCCTTTTTTCCTCACACTTCCTCCTCTGTTCATTTTTAAAACTTTTCCTTCTCCTACAATTTGCTCGATAGTTTAAGGCTAATTGAACTACATTGTAGATATAAAATACCTCTGCAGAAATTGAACGAGGCACATTTTTTTAGTGAAATTCTTTCATTTCAAGTCCCACTAGCTTCCAGTTATCTACATTTATTTTTTCTTCCTCTAAAAACCAAGGGGATGTGTGTCTTAATGCATGCAAGAGTTTAGCAATCTTTACCCAGGTTACAAGTAAACTCTACTCCTCAATTATCTTAATTATACTCTATAGTACCACTCCTGAGTGGGGCTGGGTCGGCTGAGGTCGAGGGCATGACTTCAGCTAACATCTGCCCCATTTCAGATATAAGAGAATGCTGGTTTACCCCTTAACAAGGTAAGTTATTTGTGTATTAGAACACTCACTTAATCTTTAACAAAGTTTACTTGTTACTTATGGTTATTTCTGTGTCAGAAAGTCTTTTCCACTGGGATCTGAATTAGAGGTTTTTCTACTGAAATCAGGATCATGTCTGTCCCTGTTCGGGTGCCAAAATGCAAAGGTCCCAGCTAACTTCTCTGAAGGGGTCGGAATAAGTCCTTGTCAAGATAAGCAAAAGTCCTTGCCTCACATTGTGGACACCAATATGTAAAGTTCTGTTGTCTCCAGAAACTGTGGATCACACTCTAGGAGGAGATCTGCTGTCTCAACTGCCACCAACTCTGACCTAAAGTAGACTCTTCCCCCCCTTGCTCAATATTGCTTCTTTTATCCTCCCAGAGAATGGGCGTGGAATAACTCTGGGGCTTCTGGGAAAAAATACTTCAACCAATGAACTTGCTCCTCCTAAGCATGCAAGCTCCTCCCCAGAAGTTCAAAGGGGTAAAACTCCCCCAAAAGACTGGAACTAGAGAATTGTTAAGTACTGACTTAGCACCTAGTAAGAATCTAATATCTCACTATCTCATTACCACTTAGTAAGAACCTAACATATAAAGATCTCCTGGTTCTGCTCATTTCACGCAGAATCAGTTCATGTAAGTCTCTCCAAGCCTCTTTGTATCCATCCTGCTGGTCATTTCTTACAGAATAATAATATTCCATAACATTCATATATCATAATATACCCAACCATTCTCCAATTGATGGACATCCATTCATCTTCCAGCTTCTAGCCACTATGAAAAGGGCTGCCACAAACATTTTGGCACATACAGGTCCCTTTCCCTTCTTTAGTATTTCTTTGGGATATAAGCCCAGTAGTAGCACTGCTGGATCAAAGGGTATGCACAGGTTGATAATTTTTGGGCATAATTTCAGATTGCTCTCCAGAATGGTTGGATTCTTTCACAACTTCACCAAGAATGTATTAGTGTCCCAGTTTTCCCACAGCCCCTCCAACATTCATCATTAATTTTTCCTGTCATCTTAGCCAAGCTGACAGGTGTGTAATGGTATTTGCATTTCTCTAATCAATAGTGATTTGGAACACTCTTTCATGAGTGGAAATAGTTTCAATTTTATCATCTGAAAATTGTCTGTTCATATCCTTTCACCATTTATCAATTGGAGAATGGCTTGATTTCTTATAAATTAGATAAAGTTCTCTATATATTTTGGAGATGAGGCCTTTATCAGAACCTTTAACTATAAAAATGTTTTCCCAGTTTGTTACTTCCCTTCTAATCTTTTTTGCATTTTTTTTTTGTACAAAAGCTTTTTAATTTGATGTAATCAAAATTTTCTATTTTGTGATCAATAATGATCTCTAGTTCTCCTTTGGTCACAAATTCCTTCCTCCTCCACAAGTCTGAGAGGTAAACGATCTTATGTTACTCTAATCTATTTATGATCTCATTCTCTATGACTAAATCATGGATCCATTTTGATCTTATCTTGTTATATGGTGTTAACTGTGGGTCCATATCTAATTTTTACCACACTAATTTCCAGTTTTTCCAATAGTTTTTGTAAAATAATGAATTCTTATCCCAAAAGTTGGGATCTTTGAGTCTGTCAAACACTAGATCGTTACTGTTGTACGCTATTTTGTCCTGTGAACCTAACCTATTCCACTGATCAACTAGTGTATTTCTTTTTTTTTTTAATTTAATTTTTATTTTATTTTATAATTATAACTTTTTTTTGACAGTACATATGCATGGGTAATTTTTTATAACATTATCCCTTGCACTTACTACTGTTCAGATTTTTTTCCCTTCCTCCCCCAACCCCCTCCCCCAGATGGCAGGCAGTCTTATACATGTTAAATATATTACAATATATTCTAGATACAATATATGTGTGTAGAACCAAATTTCTTGTTGCACAGGAAGAATTGGATTCAGAAGGTAAAAATAACAGTTTACACTCATTTCCCAGTGCTCCTTTTCTGGATGTAGCTGATTCTGTCCATCATTAATCAATTGGAATTGGATTAGCTCTTCTCTATGTTGAAGATATCCACTTCCATCAGAATACATCCTCATACAGTATCATTTTTGAAGTGTATAACGATCTTCTGGTTCTGCTCGTAAGTCTCTCCAAGCCTCTCTGTATTTCTCCTGTTGGTCATTTCTTACAGAACAATAATATTCCATAACATTCATATACCATAATTTACCCAACCATTCTCCAATTGATGGACATCCATTCATCTTCCAGCTTCTAGCCTCAACTATTGTATTTCTTAGCCAATTGGAAATCGTTTGGTGACTGCTGTTTTATAATATAGTTTTAGATCTGATACAACTAAGCCGCCTTTATTTGATGTTTTTTTTTTTTTCAATAATTCCCTTGAAATTCTCTAACTTTGGTTCTTCCATATGAATTTTGTTGTTATTTTTTCTAGGTCTTGGGAGTTTATTTGGTATAGCACTAAATATATAGATTAGTTTAGGGAGTATTGTCATCTTTATTATATTCGCTCATCCTATCCAGGACCACTTAATGTCTTTCCAATTATTTAAATGTGACTTTATTTTTGGCAAGTGCTCTGTAATTTTGCTCATATAATTCCTGACTTTCCTTTATTGGATAGATTCCCAAACATTTTATACTCTCAACAGTTGTTTTGAATGGAATTTCTCTTTGAACCTCATGCTGTTGGATTTTCTTGGTGAAGTATAAAAATTCTGAGGATTTATATGGATTTATTTTGTATCCTGCAACTTTGGTAAAATTGTGGATTATTTCTAATAAGTTTTTATTAGAATCTCTGGGGTTCTTTAAGTATACCATCATATCATCTGCAAAAAGTGATAGTTTGATTTCCTCATTACCTACTCTTATTCCTTTAATCTCTTTATCAACTCTTATTGCCAATGCTAGTATTTCTAATACAATATTGAATAGAAATAGTGATAGTGGGCAACCTTGTTTTACTCCTGATCTTACTGGGAAAGATTCCAGTTTATCCTCATTACATATGATGCTTACTGACAGTTTTAAATATATGCTCCTGACTATTTTAAGGAATAGTCAATTTATTCCTATACTCTCAAGTGTTTTTAATAGGAATGGATGTTGGATTTTATCAAATGCTTCTTTTTCATCTTTTGAGATGATCATATGGTTCTTGTTAATTTGATTATTAATATGGTCAATTATATTAATAGTTTTCATAATTTTGAACCAACCCTGCATTCCTGGTATAAATCCTACTCAATCATAGTGTATTATCCTGGGGATGATTTTCTGAAGTCTTTTTGCTAATAACTTATTTAAGATTTTAGCATCAATATTCATTAAAGAGATTGGTCTATAGTTTTCTTTCTCCAGTTTCAACCTACCTAGTTTAGGTATCGCTATCATGTCTGTGTCATAAAAGGAGTTTGGTAGGACTCCTTCATCCCCTATTTTTTCAAATACTTTATATAATATTGGGGCTAAATATTCTTTCAATGTTTGACTAGAATTCACATGTAAATTCATCTAGTCCTGGGGATTTTTTCTTGAGGAGTTGATTAATAGCTTGTTCTTTTTCTTTTTCTGAAATGGGACTTTTAAAGCAATTTATCTCGTTCTTTGTTAATCTAGGAAGCCTATATTTTTGGAGGTAGTCATCCATTTCACTTAAGTTATCAAATTTATTGGCATAAAGTTGGGCAAAGTAACTCATTATTGTTCTAATTTCCTCTTCATTGGTGGAAAGATCCCCCTTTTAATTTTTAAGACTAACAATTTGATTTTCCTCTTTCCTTTTTCTCATCAGATTTACCAAAGTTTTATCTATTTTATTGGCTTTTTCATAAAACCCACTCTTAGTTTTATTTATGAATTCAATAGTTTTTTTACTTTCAATATTATTGATTTCTCCTTTTAATTTTAGAATTTCAAGTTTAGTATTTGGTTTGGGGGTTTTAATTTGCTCTTTTTCTAGCTTTTTAAATTACAGGCCCAATTCATTGATCTTCTCTTTCTCTATTTTATTCAAGTAAGCATCTAAAGATATTCAATTTCCCCTTATTACCACTTTAGCTGCATCCCACAGGTTTTGGTATGATGTCTCATCATTGTCATTATCTTGGGTGAAATTATTAATTGTTTCTATAATTTGCTGTTTCACCCATCATTCTTTAAAATGAGATTATTTACTTTCCAATTAATTTTTGGTGTATTTACCCCTAACTTCTTGTTGAATGTAGTTTTTATTGCATTGTGATCTGAGAAGTAAGCATTTACTATTTCTGCCTTCCTGCATTTAATTTTGAGATCTTTATGTCCTAATATATGGTCTATTTTGTATAAGTTCCATGAACTGCTGAGAAGAAAGTATATTCCTTTCTTCACCATTCAGTTTTCTCCAAAGGTCTGTCATACCTAGTTTTTCTAATGTTCTATTTATTTTTTTAAAAATTTCTTTCTTATTTGTTTTGTGGTTTGATTTGTCTAAATCTGAGAGTGCAAGGTTGAGATCTCCCACTATTATAGTTTTACTGTCTATTTGTTCTTGCAACTCTCTTAACTTTTCCTTTAGAAAGTTAGATGCTATACCACTTGGTGCATATATGTTTAGTACTGATATGGCTTCATTGTGTATGCCACCCTTTAGCAGGATATAGTTTCCATCCTTATCTCTTTTGATTAGATCAATTTCTGCTTTTGCTTGATCTGAGATAAGGATGGCTACCCCTGCTTTTTTGCTTTCTCCTGTAGCATAGTTGATTCTGCTCCTGACTTTTACCTTTACTCTGTATGTATCTTCCTGCTTTAAATGTGTTTCCTGTAAACAAACATATTGTAGGGTTCTGACTTTTGATGCAGTCTGCTATCTGCCTCTGCTTAATGCTAGAGTTCATCTTATTCACATTTACAGTTAAAATTACTAATTCTGTATTTACTAACATCATATTATCCCCAGATTATGATTTTTTCCTCTTGTCCCCCCTTATCCTCTTCCCCAGTATTAGAGTTATGGACCCCACTTGTGTCACACAGCCCTCGCCTTTTTAGTATCCCTCTCCCCTACTTTTACATCCCTTCCCCTTTCTTGTTCCCATCCCTTATTCTTCTTTTCCTTTTCCCTTTTCCTCTCCCTCTTTTAATGAGTCGTAATATATGGTCAATTTTTCTATAGGTTCTATGAACTGCTGAGGTGAGATATAATTCTCTGAAAAACAATTATGTCAATTATTTACTCTTTGAGCCTATTCTGATGAGAGTGAGAGATTCACAGTGTTTCTCACCGTCTCTAAATTATCTTAGTTCTGGTAAATATTCTTTACCTTTTCCTGGGATGTAATTTCCTTCTTTTTATCTTCCCTTTTCTGATACTATACCCTTTCCCTTTCTACTTCCCAATCTTTATGTTATATCAGTAAACTCAAATAATACATGTGGACTTTCTGTATATCCACAACAGAAATACAGTTCTCAAGAATTCCTTTTTGGGGACTTCTGGCCAAGATGGCCGCGTGGAGGCAGACAGTTGCTTGAGCTCTGCGCTTTCTCTCAAGACTTACTTCATGACAAGCCTCAGAGTTAATGGTTGACCAGAAAAGAAACCCACAAATAATCACCAAGAGAAGACATCCTTGAAATTCGCCAGAGAAGGTCTGTATTTGCTTGGGGGAGGGTCAAACAGACTGGGTGCAGAGTGAAGGCAGGCAGCCAGAGTGAGACAGACAGCTCACACAGCTCAGACTGGAGCGGGGAGAGGTACAATCTCTGCCATTTCTGTGAAAAGGCTTTTACCCCCAGTGTGGATGTTCCTTCTTGGCAGCAAGCCAGGAGAAGCAGAGAGGGTGTAAACACAGGAGGTGAACATTAAAACCCCTAAAAGCTAGTATCTCTCAGAACCAGGCACCCCCAACCCCCACCTGGACTGACTCAGCACGTTCTCAGAGCCTCAGAGCATAGACACAGTGCAGAGATCACTTTCCTGTTAGTGGCTCTCTGCTGCCCTACCCCCACTCTGTAGAGGAAGCCCATTAACACCATCCAGCCCCATCCCCCCAAAAACAAACCTATTGTTTCTCTTGTCAATTTGTTTTCTTCCACTCTGCTCTTGACAAAATGAACAAAAAATTCAAAAGGGCTCTAAACATTGACAACTTCTGCATGGAGAGATAGCAGACTTCAAATACTGAGGAGACTAAAAACAGACTGTCCCCAGAGGAATCCCCTAAGGGGGATATGAGCTGCTCCTCAATACAAAAGAATCTCATAGATGAAATCAAAAAGGCTCTCACAAGAGAGCTAGAAGAGAAATTGGAAAAGGAAAGGGAAGCATGGAAAGAGCCTAGAGAAGTTATCCAGAGTGGATAAAGAGATCAAATCATTGAGAAATAAACTTAGTGAATTAGAAAAGGCAAACAACTCCAAGGAAAACAGGATTAGTGAGCTGGAAAAGGCAAACAACTCCAAGGAAAACAGGATTAATGAACTGGATAAAGAAATCAGCTCTCTAAAAAATAAAATGGAAAAAAAATTCCATAGAAGAAAAAAACTCACTTAAAAACACAATTGGACAATTACAAAAAGATATTTAAAAAGTGAGTGAAGAAAATACATCATTGAAAATTAAACTCGAACAAGTAGAAATGAATGACTCAAGGAGAAACCAAGAGGTAGTCAAGCAAAACCAGAGAAATGAAACAATTGAAAAGATTGTTAAGTACCTTATTAGAAAGACAACAGATCTGGAAAACAGATCCAGAAGAGAAAATTTGAGAATAATCAGACTCTATGAAAAATGTGAGGAAAAAAAGAGCTTGGACACTATTTTTGAGGAAATTATCAAAGAAAACTGCCCAGATGTTTTGGAAACAGAGGGTAAAATAGACATTGAAAAAATTGATTGATCACCTACTCAAAGGGACCCTAAAATCAAAACGCCAAGAAATATAGTGGCCAAGTTCAAGAACCATCAGACAAAGGAAAAAATACTAGAAGCTGCTAGAAATAAGCAATTCAGATATGGAGGAGCCACAATAAGGATAGCCCATAATCTAGCAGTGTCCACAATAAAAGAATGAAGGGCCTGGAACATGATATTCTGAAAGGCTAAGGAACTTGGTATGCAGCCAAGAATAACTTACCCAGCAAAAATGAGCATCGTTTTCCAGGGAAGAAGATGGACATTTAACGAAATAAATGAATTCCATCTATTCTTGATGAAAAAACCAGACCTGCATGGAGAGATAGCAGACTTCAAATACTGAGGAGACTAAAAACAGACTGTCCCCAGAGGAATCCCCTAAGGGGGATATGAGCTGCTCCTCAATACAAAAGAATCTCATAGATGAAATCAAAAAGGCTCTCACAAGAGAGCTAGAAGAGAAATTGGAAAAGGAAAGGGAAGCATGGAAAGAGCCTAGAGAAGTTATCCAGAGTGGATAAAGAGATCAAATCATTGAGAAATAAACTTAGTGAATTAGAAAAGGCAAACAACTCCAAGGAAAACAGGATTAGTGAGCTGGAAAAGGCAAACAACTCCAAGGAAAACAGGATTAATGAACTGGATAAAGAAATCAGCTCTCTAAAAAATAAAATGGAAAAAAAATTCCATAGAAGAAAAAAACTCACTTAAAAACACAATTGGACAATTACAAAAAGATATTTAAAAAGTGAGTGAAGAAAATACATCATTGAAAATTAAACTCGAACAAGTAGAAATGAATGACTCAAGGAGAAACCAAGAGGTAGTCAAGCAAAACCAGAGAAATGAAACAATTGAAAAGATTGTTAAGTACCTTATTAGAAAGACAACAGATCTGGAAAACAGATCCAGAAGAGAAAATTTGAGAATAATCAGACTCTATGAAAAATGTGAGGAAAAAAAGAGCTTGGACACTATTTTTGAGGAAATTATCAAAGAAAACTGCCCAGATGTTTTGGAAACAGAGGGTAAAATAGACATTGAAAAAATTGATTGATCACCTACTCAAAGGGACCCTAAAATCAAAACGCCAAGAAATATAGTGGCCAAGTTCAAGAACCATCAGACAAAGGAAAAAATACTAGAAGCTGCTAGAAATAAGCAATTCAGATATGGAGGAGCCACAATAAGGATAGCCCATAATCTAGCAGTGTCCACAATAAAAGAATGAAGGGCCTGGAACATGATATTCTGAAAGGCTAAGGAACTTGGTATGCAGCCAAGAATAACTTACCCAGCAAAAATGAGCATCGTTTTCCAGGGAAGAAGATGGACATTTAACGAAATAAATGAATTCCATCTATTCTTGATGAAAAAACCAGACCTACATGAAAGGTTTGATCTTCAAATACAGAACTCAAGAGATTTCTAAAAAGGTAAAAAGAAATCTTGAGAACTATACTTCTGCCAAAAAAAATATGTAAAGAACATATGTAGAACTAGAGGTGGAAAGGAGATTATATCATAAAAAAGTGTAAAGTGGTGGTACTACATCACATGAAGAGGCAAAAGTAACCTATTATATTTGAGAGAAAGAAAGAAGGGAAATGAACATAGTGTGTATCAATAGACATATTTGATTTATGGTGAAACTTCTTCCACTTCATTGAAAAGTGAGAGGGAAGGAGTAAGCTAAGGGGAAGGCAATACAGAAATTGTAAGGAGAAGGGGTAAAATAAGGGGAGGAACTTTAAGGTGGGGGAGGCATCCTAAAAAGGGAGGGTTGTGAAAAGCAAGTGGTGTTCACAAGTTTAATACTGGGTAGGGGGGTAAGAGGGAAGGAAAGGGGAAAAGCATAAGCAGAGGTTAATAGGATGGCAAACAATATAGAATTAGTCATTCTAACCATAAATGTGAATGGGGCAAACTGCCTCATAAAGAAGAAGCAGTTAGCACACTGGATTAAAAGTCAGAATCCTACTATATGGCATTTACAGGAAACATACCTGAAACAGGGTGATACATTCAAACTAAAAGTAAAAGGGTGGACCAGAATCTATTATGCTTCAGGCAAAACCAAAAAAAAGCAGAAGTAGCCATCCTCATCTCAGATCAAGCAAAAACAAAAATTGATCTAATTAAAAGAGATAAGGAAGGGCATTATATCCTGCTAAAGGGTAGCATTAATATTGAAGCAGTATCAATATTAAACATATATGCACCAAGTGGTGCAGCATCTAAATTCTTTTTTTTTTTTTTAATTCATTTTTCCAAATTATCTCCTCCCTCCCTCCACTCCCTCCCCTTAATGGCAGGTAATCCCATACATCTTACATGTGTTACAATATAACCTAGATATAATATATGTGTGTAAATACCATTTTCTTGTTGCACATTAAGTATTAGATTCCGAAGGTATAAGTAACCTGGGTAGATAGACAGTAGTGCTAACAATTTACAATTGCTTCCCAGTGTTCCTTCTCTGGGTATAGTTATTTCTGTCCATCATTGATCAACTGGAAGTAAGTTGGATCTTCTTTATGTTGAAGATTTCCACTTCCATCAGAATACATCCTCATACAGTATTGTTGTTGAAGTGTACAGTGATCTTCTGGTTCTGCTCATTTCACTCAGCAATAACAATAACAATAACAATAACAATAACAGCAATGCTGGGTTAAAGGTTATGCACAGTTTGACTACTTTTTGGGCATAGTTCCAAATTGCTCTCCAGAATGGCTGGATTCTTTCACAACTCCACCAACAATGTATCAGTGTCCCAGTTTTCCCACAGCCCCACCAACATTCATTATTATTTATTCCTGTCATCTTAGCCAATCTGACAGGTGTGTAGTGATATCTCAGAGTTGTCTTAATTTTCATTTCTCTGATCAGTAGTGATTTGGAACACTCTTTCATATGAGTGGAAATAGTTTCAATTTCATCATCTGAGAATTGTCTGTTCATATCCCTTGACCATTTATCAATTGGAGAATGGTTTGGTTTCCTATAAATCAGGGTCAGTTCTCTATATATTTTGAAAATGAGACCTTTGTCAGAACCTTTACTTTTAAAAATATTTTCCCAATTTTTTACTTCCCTTCTAATCTTGTTTGCATTAGTATTGTTTGTATAGAAACTTTTTAGTTTGATGTAATCAAAATCTTCTATTATGTGATCAATAATGATCTCTAATTCTCCTCTGGTCATAAATTCCTTCCTCCTCCACAGGTCTGAGAGGTAGACTATTCTCTGTTCCTCTAATCTATTTATGATCTCATTCTTTATGCCTAAATCATGGACCCATTTTGATCTTATCTTTCTATATGGTTTTAAGTGTGGATCCATATCTAATTTCTGCCATACTAATTTCCAGTTTTCCCAATAGTTTCTTCCGAATAATGAATTTTTGTCCCTAATGTTGGTATCTTTGGGTTTGTCAAAGATTAGATTGCTATAGATGTACCCTTTTTTGTCCTTTGTATCTAATCTGTTCCACTGATATACAGTTCTATTTCTTAGCCAGTACCAAATGGTTTTGGTGACTGCTGCTATATAATATAGCTTTAGATCAGGTACACTTAGACCACCTTCCTCTGATTTTTTTTTCATTAGTTCCCTTGCAATTCTCGACCTTTTATTCTTCCATATGAATTTTGTTGTTATTTTTTCTAGGTCATTAAAATAGTTTCTTGGAGTCTGATTGGTATAGCACTAAATAAATAGATTAGTTTGGGGGTATTGTCTTCTTTATTATATTTGCTCGGCCTATCCAAGAGGACTGAATGTCTTTCCAATTATTTAAATCTGACTTTATTTTTGTGGCAAGTGTTTTGTAATTTTTCTCATATAATTCCTGACTATTCTTTGGTAGATTGATTCCCAAATACTTTATACTCCAACATTTGTTTGGAATGGAATTTCTCTTTGTATCTCTTGCATTTTGTTGGTGATATATAAGAATGCTGAGGATTTATGTGGATTTATTTTGTATCCTGCTATTTTGCTAAAATTCTGAATTATTTCTAATAGCTTTTTAGCAGAGTCTTTGGGGTTCTCTAAGTATACCATCATGTCATCTGCAAAGAGTGATAGTTTGATTTCCTCATTTCCTACTCTAATTCCTTGAATCTCTTTCTTGGCTCTTATTGCCGAGGCTAGCATTTCTAGTACTATATGGAATAGTAATGGTGATAGTGGGCAAACTTGTTTCACTCCTGATCTTACTGGGAAAGGTTGCAGTTTATTTCTATTGCATATTATGCTTACTGACGGTCTTGAATATATGCTCCTGATTATTCTAAGGAATAATCCATTTATTCCTATACTCTCAAGAGTTTTTAGTAGGAATGGATGTTGGGTTTTGTCAAATGCTTTTTCTGCATCTATTGAGATGATCATATGGTTTTTATTAATTTGATTATCAATATGGTCAATTATACTAATAGTTTTCCTAATATTAAACCAGCCCTGCATTCCTGGTATGAATCCTACTTGATCATAGTGTATTATCCTGGGGATGATTTTCTGAAGTCTATTTGCTAATATCTTATTCATTAAGGAAATTTGTCTATAATTTTCTTTCTCAGTTTTCGATCTACCTGGTTTAGGTATCAGTACCATGTCTGTGTCATAGAAGGAATTTGGTAGGACTCCTTCAATCCCTATTTTTTCAAATAGTTTACATAGCATTGGAGTTAGTTGTTCTTTAAATGTTTGGTAGAATTCACCTGTAAATCCATCTGGTCCTGGGGACTTTTTCTTAGGAAGTTGGTTAATAGCTTGGTCTATTTCTTTTTCTGAGATGGGACTATTTAGACTACTTACTTCTTCCTCTGTTAATCTGGGCAAGCTATATTTTTGAAGGTATTCTTCCATTTCATTTAAGTTATCCAATTTATTGGCATAAAGTTGGGCAAAGTAACTCATTATTTCTCTAATTTCCTCTTAATTGTTGGAAAGATCATTTGTAAGACTAACACTTTGATTTTCCTCTTTCTTTTTTCTGATCAGATTTACCAAAGGTTTATCTATTTTATTGGCTTTTTCATAAAACCAACTCTTGGTTTTATTTATTAATTCAATATATTTTTTTACTTTCAATATTATTGATTTCTCCTTTTAATTTTTGTATTTCAAGTTTAATTTTTGGTTGGGGGTTTTTAATTTGGTCTTTTTCTAGCCTTTTAAGTTGCAAGCCCAATTCATTAATCTTCTCTTTCTCTATTTTCTTCAAGTAAGCCTCTAAAGATATAAAATTTCCCCTTATTACTGCTTTAGCTGCATCCCACAGATTTTGGTATGATGTCTCATCATTGTCATTATCTTCGGTGAAATTATTAATTCTTTCTATAATTTGCTCTTTCACCCAGTCATTCTTTAAGATGAGATTATTCAGTTTCCAATTACTTTTTGGTCTATTTATCCCTAACTTTTTACTGAATGTAGCTTTTATTGCATTGTGGTCTGAGAAGAAGGCATTTATTATTTCTGCCTTCCTACATTTAATTTTGAGATCTTTATGTCCTAATATATGGTCAATTTTTATATAAGATCCATGAACTGCTGAGAAGAAAGTATATTCCTTTCTATTTCCATTCAGTTTTCTCCAAAGGTCTATCATACCTAGTTTTTCTAATGTTCTATTTACTTTTAAATTTCTTTCTTGTTTGTTTTGTGGTTTGATTTGTCTAAATCTGAGAGTGCAAGGTTGAGATCTCCCACTATTATAGTTTTACTGTCTATTTGTTCTTGCAACTCTCTTAACTTTTCCTTTAGGAAGTTAGATGCTATACCACTTGGTGCATATATGTTTAGTATCGATATGGCTTCATTATTTATGATACTTTTCAGCAGGATATAGTTTCCTTCCTTATCTCTTTTAATTAGATCAACTTCTGCTTTTGCTTGATCTGAGATAAGGTTAGCTACCCCTGCTTTTTTGGCTTTACCTGAGATTCTGCTCCAACCTTTTACCTTTACTCTATATGTATCTCCCTGCTTTAAGTGTGTTTCCTGTAAACAACATATTGTAGGGTTCTGATTTTTGATCCAGTCTGCTATCCGTCTCCTTTTGATGGGAGCAGTCATCCCATTCACATTCACAGTTAAAATTACTAATTCTGTATTTCCTGCCATCATATTATCCCAAGATTATGCTTTTTCCCTTGACCCCCCTGAACCCCTTCCCCAATATTCAATTTATGGACCCTCCTTGCGATGCACAGCCCTCCCTTTTTTTTTAGTATCCCACCCCCATCCCTCCACGTCCCTTCCCTTATTCTCCTTTTCCTTTTCCCTTTTCCTCTCCCCCCTTTTAATGAGGTGAGAGAGAATTCTCTGAAAAACAAATATGACAATTATTTACTCTTTGAGCCTCTTCTGATGAGAGTAAGATTTACACAATGATTCTCCCCCTCTATAAATTCCCTCAGATATGGTGTATTTTCTATGCCTCTTCCTGGGATGTAGTTTTCCTCTTTTAATCACTCCCTCCCCTTTTTCTGATACTATCCCCTTCCCTTTACTACACCCCCTCCTTTTTTTTTATTTTATATCAGTAAAATCAAATTATCCATGCATACTTTCTATATACCCACAACAGAGATATAGTTCTTATTGGTTCTGTGTACCTTTTTCTCTTTCTCTTCAGTCTTGTGGATGTGGATCAAATTTTTTGTTTAAGTCTGGTTTTTTTCTTAGAAACATATGGAATTCCTCTATTTCATTGAATGACCATCTTCTTCCATGGAAAAAGATGCTAAACTTAGCTGGGTAGTTTATTCTTGGTTGCAATCCTTGATCTTTTGCCTTTCGGAATATCAGGTTCCAGGCCCTTCTATCTTTTAATGTGGAGGCAGCCAGATCTTGTGTGACCCTTATTGTGGCACCTTGGTATTTAAATTGATTTTTTCTAGCTGCCTGCAGGATTTTCTCCTTTGTGTGGTAATTCTGCAGCTTAGCCACAATATTCTGTGGTGTTCTTTTTTTAGGGTCTATTTCAGAAGGAGTTCGATGAATTCTTTCAACATCTACTTTCCCCTCTGTTTCTATTATTTCTGGACACTTCTCTTTGATAATTTCCTGTAAAATAGAATCTAGGCTCTTTTTTTGGTCATAGTTTTCGGGAAGTCCAATGATCCGCAGATTATCTTTCCTAGATCTATTTTCCAGGTCTATAGATTTTCCCAGTAAGTATTTGACGTTATTCTCCAGCTTTTCATTTTTTTTGTTTTATTTGACTGATTCTTGGGTTCTCAATGAATCATGCTATTTGTTCCATCCTGACTTTTAAGGAGTTATTTTCTTCATTCACAATTTTTAGTTCTTTTTGTAAATGCCCAATTTCATTTTTAAATGAGTTATTTCGCTCTATTGATTTTTTTTTCCATTTCCCTAATTTTTTTTTTTTTGAGAATTATTTTCTTTTTCCAATTCAGAAATCCTATTTTCTTGGGACTTTTTTATGTTCTCCAATTCAGAAATCCTATTTTCTTGAGACTTTTTTATCTTCTCCAATTCAGAAATCCTACTTTCCTGTGATTTTTTTACCTTTTCTAATTTACTAATTTTGTTTCCCTGCATCTCCTGTGAATTCTTTATTTTTTCCAACTCCAATTTCATAACTTCTCTTTCCTTTCCCCATTTTTCTTCAAACTCTCTTAACTTTTTAATAGCCTCTTCAAGGAGAGAGTTATGTGATGGGGGGCAGGAATCATTCCCCTTTAGGTTGTTATTGGCTGACTCTCTGCTGTTAACTTCCTTGGGGTTGGATACCCGCTCTTTCTCTGTGTAGAAGGAATCTATAGTTTTTTCTGGCTTTTTTGTTCATATTTAAAAAATCTTTTGGGGTCTGTCCCTGGGGTAGGAAATTATTTATTTATTTCTTTAACAGCTTCCTCCCAGACTGGATGGATGCAGCAGCCCCTGTGCCTGAGCTAAGAGAGAGCTCTGGGAGAGAGTTCCCCAACCACTCCCTGGAAGTGCCTCAGAGGTGACCAGCACTGCTGTGCCCTGAGGGCGTTGTGTTTCAGCGGCTTCCCTGAGGTTGAGACTGAACAGTAAAGGTGAATCAAAGCCTACCCTATGCGTCCTGGTGGGGCGTGGATGTATGCAGCAGGTGACGTGAAAAGCCCCTGCACTCAAACTGGGAAGTGTCTGCCAGGAACCGCAGTCCCTAGTTCAGAGGTTCAGCTTCTCTGGGACTTCTGTTCCACCGCCTCCAGCCGAGCCATGCATTATGAGTTACCGTCACGCCCTCTCTTCAATCTCTTAACTACCCCGAGGTAAAAGCCTGGATTGCCTATGTCGGCCACACCCCCAGTGCTGAGATCTGCTGAGTCACCCCTGGGATCAGGGAAGATCTAATCTGGTTTTAAATTTTAAAGTGGCTTAGATTTCTCCTCAGAACTGCTGTTTTATAAGCAGAGAAGAGCTAACAGCCTGTGCCAGATTCTTTTATCTCAGTGGATTCTCTGATCCCAGAGCCCTCCCCAGCGTGACCGGTGCAGTGTGCCACTACCCCACCATCTGCGCTGGCCTCTCTTCTTCCTCCCCTGGGAACTGACCTTTCCTGCTGAAACTCCAGATTCTCTTCAGCTGATAAGTCATGCTTCCAGTCCTTGTGGATTCTATCAGTCCAATGCTATTTCTGAGGCTGATTAAATCTAGTTGGCTGTGAGGGAAGAAAGGAGCTTACATAGTCACGTGTATCTTCTCCACTATCTTGGCTCCGCCCCGCATCTAAATTCTTAAAAGAGAAATTAAGAGAGCTGCAAGAAGAAATAGATAGCAAAACTATAATAGTGGGAGATCTCAACCTTTCACTCTCAGAATTAGATAAATCAAACCACAAAATAAATAAGAAAGAAGTCAAAGAGGTAAATAGAATATTAGAAAAGTTTGATATGATAGATCTTTGGCGAAAGCTAAATGGAGACAGAAAGGAGTATACTTTCTTCTCAGCAGTTCATGGAACCTATACAAAAATTGATCATATAGGAGGGCATAAAAACCTCAAAATCAAATGCAGTAAGGTAGAAATAGTAAATGCATCCTTTTCAGACCACAATGCAATCAAAATTACATTTAATAAAAAGCCAGGGAAAATAGACCAAAATATAATTGGAAACTAAATAATCTTATACTAAAGAATGATTGGGTAAAACAGCAAATCATAGACATAATTAATAACTTCACCCAAGAAAATGACAATAATGAGACATCATACCAAAATGTGTGGGATACAGGCAAAGCAGTAATTAGGGGAAGTTTTATATCTCTACAGGCCTACTTGCATAAAATAGAGAAAGAGAGGGCCAACGAATTGGGCTCATAAATAAAATTGCTAGAAAATTAAAAACCCCCAGACAAAAAATGAAAGGTGAGATGAATAAAATTGAAAGTAAAAAAAAAAAAAACTATTGAATTAATTAATAAAACTAAGAGTTGGTTGTATGAAAAAAACAACAAAATTGACAAACCCTTAGTAAACCTGATTAAAAAAAAGGAAAGAGATAAAGCAAATTGTTAAACAGTCTTGAAAATGAAAAAGGTGAACTCACCACTAATGAAGAAAAATCTGAACAGAAGTAAGTGCAAGGGATAATGTTGTTAAAAATTACCCATGCATATGTACTGTCAAAAAAAAGTTATAATTATAAAATAACATAAAAAAACAAAACAAAAGAAAAGTCTCTAAAAAAAAAAAAGAATTATTTTTTACCTTTTTCTGCTTCTCTTTAGTCTTGTGGTTGGAAATCAATTTTTTTTGTTTAAATCTGTTTTTTTTTTTTTGTTTTGTTTTTTTCTTAGAAACAAATGGAATTCCTCTATTTCATTAAATGTCCATCTTCTTCCATGGAAGAAAATGCTAAACTTAGTTGGATCGTTTGTTCTTGGCTGTATTCCAAATTCTTTTGCCTTTTGGAATATCAGATTCCAGGCCTTTTGATCCTTTAATGTGGAGGCAGCCAGATCTTGAGTGACCCTTATTGTGGCTCGTCAGTATTTAATTTGATTTTTCCTGGAGGCTTGCAATATTTTTTCCTTAGTCTGGTAGTTCTGCAGCTTGGTTACAGTAGTATGTATTTTTTTTAAGTCTTTTTCAGAAGGTGTTCGATGAATTCTTTCAATGCTTAGTTTCCCTTCTTTTCTATTATCTCTGGACAGTTCTCTTTGATGATTTCCTGTAAAACAGAATCTATGCTCTTTTTTTCATCATAATTTTTGGGAAGTCCAATGATCCTCAGATTAAATCTCCTAGATTTATTTTCCAGGTCTATAGATTTTCCCAGTAAATATTTGATGTTATTCTCCAGCTTTTCATTTTTTTTTTTTAATTTTGCTAGACTGATTCTTGGTTTCTCAATGAATCATTCATTTCTATTTGTTCAGTCCTGACTTTTTAATGATTTATTTTCTTCATTCACATTTTTTAGTTCTTTTTGTATATGTCCAATTGAGTTTTTAAATGAATTATTTTACTCTGTGGAATTTTTTTCCATTTCACTAATTTTTAATGAGTTATTTTCTTTTTCCAATTCACAAATCCTACTTTCTTGGGAAATTTTTATCTTTTCCAATTCACAAATTTTGTTTCCCTGCACTTCCTGTGAATTCTTTCTTTTCCAACTCAAAGTTCAGGATGTTGTTACTCTCTATCATAGGTTCTCTTTCCTTTCCCCATTTTTCTTCTAACTGTCTTAACTTTTTAATTGTCTCTTCTAGGAGAGAGTTATGTGATGGGGGGCAGGTATCATTCCCCTTTAGGGTATTATCTGGAGACTGTCTGCTATTAGCCTCCTTGGGGTTGGATACTCTCTCTTTCTCTGTATAGAAGATGTCAATCATTCTCTTCAATTTCTTACTCATTATTAAAACTCTGTGGGGTCTGCCCTTTGGGTAGGAAATTTACCTGCTTCCTCACTGAACTGGGATAAGATGCAGCAGTCTTGTGAACAGGCTAAGAGAGAGCTCTGGGAGAGATTTCCTGCCCCCCCCCTCACTGTAAATGCCTCAGAGGTGGTTAGCCCGGCTGAGCTGTGGGGAGTGCCCAGTGAAGGACCCCCACTGTGTGGCCTAGCGACTGCCCTGAGCCTAGAGGATGAACAGTGAAAGTGTAACATCCCCAGGCCAAAGCCCCCCATGGGACTGTAGATATTAGCGGCTGACCAGCAAAAAGCCCCTGTACAAAGACTGGAAGTCTGCTGGGGCAGCACAGTTGCTGCTGCAGGAGTTTCACTGCTGTGGAAGTTCCATTGCCTCAGGCTGAGCCCCCCACTATGTGGATTAGAAGCTGCCCGGCTTGTGTCCCCCACTGTGCAGGTTCTCAATTGCCTCAAGGAGAAGCCCTGGAGAGCAGGAGGCGGCTGCACAGCTGTGCCAGGATTATTGTTGGTTCACTTCCAGTTTGGGGTTCTGGTGTTTTTTTTTTGTTTGTTTGTTTGTTTGTTTGTTTTTGTTTTTGTTTTGTTTTGTTTTGTTTTGTGTGTGTGTGTGTGTGTTTTTTTTTTTTTTTTAAAGTGGCTTTGATTTCTCTTCTGATCTGCTGTTTTACAAGCAGAGTAGAGCTATCAGCCTAGGCCAGAGACCTCTGTCTCAGTATCTTTTCTAACCCCAGAAATCTTCCCAGCTTATTTGGCACAATGTGCTAGCCTTTATTCTAACCATGTCTGTACTGGTCTTTTTTTTTTTTTTTTTTTTTTTTTTTTTTTCCTTCACTCCGGACCAACCTTTTCTGATGAAATTCCAGATTCTCTTTGGCTGGTAAGTTGTGCTTCTAATCCTTGTGCTTTTTATCAGTCCAGTATTATTTTTGAGGCTGAGTTAGATAATTGGTATTGAGGATAGTAGGGAACTTAGAAGTTCACATGTATCTTCTCCTCCATTTTCGCAAGCATTATTTGTAATGGAAAAAAAAACTGAACACATTCCCAATTCAAGGGTCAAACCAGGACGCCCATTATTACCAATATTATTCAATATTGTATTAGAAACGTTGGCTTTAATGGCAAATAAAGAAAAATAAATTAAAGAATTAGTTTAGGCAATGAAGATATAAAACTATTAATTAAGAACAGTGATATAGGTATAGATATCTATCTATATCTATCTATATCTATATCTATATCTATATCTATATCTATCTATATCTATATCTATATCTATATCTATCTATCTATCTATCTATCTATCTATCTATCTATCTATCTATATATGGGTATAGATAGATAACAATGAATGTCTGTAGTAATCTAGTATTTGATAAAGCCCCAAACTCCAATTTGTGGAATAAGAACTCACTGTTTCACAAAAACTGCTGGAAAAACTAGAAAATAATGTAAGATACTCAGCATAGACCTACCTCTCACACCCCATATCCAAATAATGTCAAAATGAGTACGTGATTTGGACATATAGGGTAATACCATAAATAGTTCAGTCGAGCAAGAGATAGTTTACATATCAGATCTTTGGAGAAGGGTGTTATTTATAGCCAAAGAAGAATTAGAGCATATTATGAAATGCAAAATGTACAACCTTGTTTACGTTAAATTGAAAAGGTTTTGCACAAACAAAACCAATACAAGATTAAAAGGGAAGTGCAAAGCTGGGGAAAAAAATCTTTCCATCAGTGTTTCTAATAAAGGCTTCATTTCTAAAATATATAAAGAACTCTGTCAAATTTGTAAGAATGCAAGTCATTCCCCAGTTGATAAATTATTAGTCTGTGAACAATTTTCAAATGATGAAATTAAAGTCACTTATAGTCATATGAAAAATGCTCTAAATTACTATTAATTGCAGGAATCCAGATTAAAACAACTTTGAGGCATCACCTCAATTGGTTAAGATTATAGGAAAATATGATAAATATTGGAGGGGGTGTGGAAAAACTGGGACACTAATACATTGTTGGTAGAGTTGTATCATAATCCAACCATTCTGAAGAGAATGTGAAACTATACCCAAATAACTATCAAACTGTGCATACCCTTTGACTAAGCAGTGCCACTACTTAGTTGGTATCCCAAGGAAATCATACAGGAGGGAAAAGGACCCACATGGGCAAAAATATCTGTAGCAGCTCTTTTTATGGTAACAAAGAATTGGAAAATGAGTAGATGCCCATCAGTTGGGGAATGGCTGAATAAGTTATGGTATATGAAAGTAATGGAATATTATTGTTCTATAAAAATGTCAAACAAGCTGAATTTTAAAAGTCCTGGAAAGATTTACATAAACTGATGCTGAGCAAAAAAAAGCATAATCAAGAATACATTTTACACAGCAACAGCAAGATTGTATGATGATCAGCTATGAAAGACGTCATTCTTCTCAGTGATTCAGTGATTCAAAGCCATCCTAATAAACTTTGAATAGAAAATATCATCTGTTTTCAGAAAGAAAACTATGGAGATTGAATTTAAAATAAAATAAATAAATAAAAATTGAAAATAAAATAATCAGTAAATAGAAAAAAGAATTAAAAAAATGAGGATAACCATACTCCCACTATCTTCCTACAGAGTTCTGGGCATGGAACAATTTTAAATGTCTCAAGTACTATATAAATGTGAGCTTTTGTTATTATAGAATGAAGCAAAATTGTCTACACATTTGTTTTTACATGTCAGATTGATTGAATGTCTATAGAACCAAAGACTCATTCTGAATATGAATTATAATTTGATTCAACATACTAATTTCTATTTATGTCTAAGGACTAATTCAGAAGCTGCTCAGCTTGATGTTGGGGTAAGCAAAGTTCTGAAGGACTTAATCATTACCCAGCCTAGGTGAAATAAAAGAGATTTTGAGGAACTAAAGTGCAAAAAGAAAGAAAAGAAGATAAAACTTGAAAATATTTTGCATTCCTTCTTTTTCATGAGTAAGACATATTTTTATGGCTTCTATGGATCTCCTTCATGGAAGGGTAGAATTTCATTGCAAATTCCTAGAAAACACCTGAGAAGAACAAGTTTTTGTTTTTTTTTTTTGTTTTTTAACAAACATACATTTGTATGAAAGATTCTTAAAATTTTTCAAACAGCATGAGAAAACAAAAATTTGAACAGAGTGATCCTATAAAAATCCTACTTTTTGGAAATTCTTTTTGGTCAGAATTTCCATCCTTTTGACATGTGACTATTTTTTATCTTTCTCTTATGTCCATATCTACATGACAATAAATTGGTTGTCTCATATGATTGTGTCTGCATTTCAAAGGATTCTCCCTGGAGATGTAAAGCATAAGCCCAGGGCATATAGAAAGATCAGACATCAAGGAAGCAAATAAATAGTCCTTGCTTGAAAGGTGAATATAAAATATGGTGAAAACTTCCTATAATTAGTAAAAATCTCTTCAAAAGCAGGACTAAGGGAAATATAACAAGATACAATGTGATATTCTCTTGGAGAATATAGGGAGAGATGTATAGAAAATAATTTTGAGATGCTGTCATAGACTACAAGCTAAATATTTATTTTTGTAATTGAGATACATTTTTTGTTAAAAAAATAGCTTTTGTTAAAAAATCATTGAGGATAGAGTTTTATATAAGAAGTAAAAGTGAAAATTCTATTTGCAAAAAACTTACATTCCAAGAAAATTTATAAGGAACAAGATATTCAGTTTGTTATAATACTAAGTGTGAAGTTATGTTTACATTTCAATAAAACTGTAAAATAAATTGGGGGAAGAACAATAATAGGTAAACCTATTTTTGTTTTCTGTCCCTTTTTGGTTCTAGAGGCACTTAGGGAACCATCATAGTATATTGAGTAGGAAAGTGACATGATGAAGGTAAAACAGTTAAAAGAGGAACCAAATTATCTGTGTCTGTGTTCAACATAGAAAATATATTTGATTTCATTGGCTCATTTCCCCTATTCAACTCTACGGAAGAAGAAATTTTGCTTCAGATCAATTTACAATAAAATTTAATATTTAATTACAAAATTATAATATTTTTAACAAAGCTAAAATTTTTCAATCAAATTACATGTGAACCAAAATGTAAATTTGAACACCAGATCAAATTTTCAATTCTCTGTAACTGCCAGATTCTTTATTACCCTGTAATGGTGAGGCTGCCTTGTGGAAGAGAATTTTATTTATTCTGTTTGCTCAGAGATCAGAATAAGAAGAAAGGAATAGGTTTTATGATTTTTTAAATTAACGGTTTCATCAGATTCAAAGAAAAAAAACTTCCAAAAAGGGCATGATGTAGTAAATTAACCATTACTGGAAATCCTAGAGAAAATTCTAAATCAGAGGTGCCAAACATGTGGCTTTACTCCCCAGATTAACCCTGAGATAAATTGAGATGTAATTGGGAAGAATTTAATAAGTCAATAGGTCCACAAAGCCCACCAAGATCCTTATACCTTGTTTAATAGTTATGTTTTAATTTGATTTTGATACCACTAGCTTTTATGACCACTTCTAAGCAATGCTATAAAAAAGTATTCTCATTCAGGTATAAATTTAGATAGTTGTTTTCTGAAATCTCTACCTTCCATTTATGGTAGTCTATAATTCTTTGAATTGAGATGACCACTAATTCAATTAAAAAGAACCAAGACCTGGGCATAGGGGCAAATGAGTTAATGGAAACAGATTTTTTTCTTTTCTACTTCAATGTCATTTTTGATATTTCATGGTAATTTGCCTGGTCTTAATTATGTGATATAGCTTCTAGGGAAGACAGCAATAATTTTAAGATCCTCTGATCTAAGGGGGCTTCTGTTCTAATAATGTCAGTGATTCTAAATCTTCTGGCTTTGGAATCTGATCTTAAGGCTCTCTGATCCAAGAATGCTATTGTTCTGTCAATGATTATAAAAGTCCTGTGGCCTAAGAATGAAATAATATTGCTTGCCTTAGACTTTAGGGAAGCTAAATTAGTGATTCTGAGACTATTGTTCTAATTATTGTTCAAGCTTTCTGTCCTTAGAATAGTCCTATAAACATTACTGTCTGTAGGTCAGTGATAACCAAATTCTTGAGACCATTCCTTGGTTCTACCTCTAGGCCATAAAATTACCATATCTATAATATGAAGTACTATATCTATCTACATCTATATCTCTATATCTATATCTCTATATGTCTCATTGCTTCAGATTCCTTGATAAATCTTCTGGGCATCAGCACATTTTAATTGGCACTACAATTACAATAAACTTTGTCTCTTGAACTGGATATGAGTTCAAGTCTGGAAATTCTTTTGAAATATCTTCTGCACTGGTCTGCAACTCCAACCTTTTGTGGTCCCTTCCCAACCTCAAAATTAACATTAGCTGCAAGATAAGATGGAAGTCAAAAGGAATTTTCTTGCTTCATACAAATAACAAAGAGCTTGGCCAGATCTTTCCTAAATTCTTTCCCCACCCCCAATTATTCATGTTCCTTTCTTCCTATTGGATAGTCCCTGAAGCTCTCCTCTTATTGAGTTTAGCCAAGTAGTTTTCTTTCAGGCTATGTAATTCCCTAGGTTATAGCATTATTGCTATGCAAAAATTGCCTTCAGTGAGCCTCCAAGGTATGTTTAGAAATAAGAAAGTGAAGGAGCTAACAAATATCCTCAGAAACCATTGTCATGCATTCTTTCTATCAGTTTCCTATCCACTTTTATGGGTAGTTTTTTGTATAAGCAATATTTTTTTTACTAGAATAGAAGCAAAAGATGAATAATATTTAAAGCCAGACACCTGAAGATCTTCAGTATTTGTAGTTTTAAATTAGAGATTCCTAGATAGAAGAGCTCATATCTACCTAATTCTCTTGTATATATCTAATGTTATAAATTATTTCTGGGCTAAGGTGGGCCTGGACACTATAACTTCTCATTGTCTACTAAGGAGTCATTTAGCTCTAGACATACACAAAGTCAGGCCTAAATCAGTCTTGAAGTTATCTGGTCTCAAATAATAGGAGTTAGACTCTTTATCTCAAAGTTTTTGGTTATTTTGTGCCTTCATCTAAGCATTTTGGAAGAAAATTACTTAAGTTTGGCTCCAGCCTAGAATCTCCCCAAAGAAGTAGAAACAAACATATCCTTCTTATAATTTGACTCATTTACAAGATAGCTATTTATTTCCTCAACACAAAAGAGATAATTTTTAAATGCCTAGAATAAGGAACATTGAAAGAGGGAAAAAATTAAAAATATATATTTTTTAAAGTTAAAAAATTTAAACAAGTGGAAGCAGTAATTACTATTATACTGGAAAGTTAGGCAGAGCTGAATATTCATTCTTAATTTCACCTTAGTTCACTTGTTTAAGCTACTTAGTTCTTTTGACTCCTCTGGCTAGTGGTCATTTTCTCCAAGAACCACTAGAGTAGTTGTTGGAGCCTTTGCACCTACTGATAATTCAGGATCTCACCACAATCTCTGGTATTGGAATAGTCCAAACCTGTACAAATCCATTGGGGATCAACATCTAGTCCCATACTTCCAAATAAGGCAGAAATATAAATTGTAAATCAGAGGCCCCAAAGCATAGTCTCAATTCTCCTAATCAACTAATCTACTAATAGTTGCCTTTTCTGTTATGTTAAGGGGTGGGGAAGGGGGGATCAATTTCTTCAAAGTGTCCTAATAATAGATTTGATCTGGCCTGTTGTTTGGGAAGAGAAGCAACTGAACAGTGATTTCTTCCATTTAAAGATCTATGGAATGAGCAATTTTTTTTCTGCCAATTAATGACTTTTCTTCATCATTTCCCAAACATACAAGCACTGAGATAACCTATATGTTCAGTCAGAAACAGTCAGAGAAGCTCTTAATATTAAATTAAAATACCCTGTTGCATTTATTATATGCACATTGCATATCAATGGGCTACAAGGAATAAAGATGCAAGGAATTGAGTAATGTTTGTTCAAAGGATTATGAATCTAGATCTACAAAAGACCTTAGAGATAATCTACATCCAAATCTCCCCTATTTTATAGATGAGTAAATTAATGTCAGAGGAGATTGAGTGACTGTCCAAGGTCACACAAATAGAATAGCAATATTTGATATCTGATGACAGATGTTTTTGTATGATAAAATTGTATCCACACATATGTCTGAAAATCATTGCAAATTCTATGCATTTCAAAATATAAAGACTGCTTTAAAATCACAAGTTTTCATTCATTTTTGTATTTGTTGTTCAGTTATGCCCAACTTTTCATGACAGCATATGTAGTTTTCTTGGGGAAAGTTTGCCATTTCCTTCTGCAGCAGATTTAAAATAAACAGATTAAGTAACTTGCCCAGGGTCACACAGCTCATTATCTGAAGCTGGATTTGAACTTCAGGCGCAGCACTTTATCCACTGTGCCATTTAGCTACCTCTTTCTTAGCTTTGTAGAGAACATACAAATTGATAAGATCACAGATCCATTTAAATACTGGATCTAATAAATACTATTTTAATTCAGAGGCTGTCTGGTATAATGAATGGATAGAGATTTTATACTGGAGATAAAAAGGTGTTCCTTTCAAATACTGTAATTTTGCAAGCATGTATAAGGCACAGACTTCTAATTGTCACCTACCATGTCTCTAAAGCAGAAAGATATTGGCAAATTACTAATCAATACCTGTGAAGGAAGTTTTCATACTTGGAATTCCCATATAGCAAAAATCAAAACCCTTTCATTCCTATACCCTCCCCCTAACACACACACCATATTTTATCAGTGTTAAATCTAAATTTAAATAAGGACTCCATAGTGTAAAGTAATCTCACTTTTAGCATTATTTCATAATAAACTTCAATTACAGTTTAAAATAAAAAAATGTTGCATCTTTTTAATGTAAAAACACTTTTGAAAGGATTTCTTTTCTTTATGGACTTATCCTACTTGTGGAATAAATGGTACTTTAATGAAGATTAATAATATTCTTTCATTTTTTGCTGTAAAATATTATTAATAAAATAGATAGATAGATAGATAGATAGATAGATAGATAGATGTGTAATAACTGTCTTGGAATTACTGAATAGGAAAATGTTATAGTCAGACCTCCAGTTTAGGAAAATAATTTGACAACTAAGTGAAGAAGAAGGATTGGAATGGAGAAAGTTTTAGAGAAATGAATATATGAAATACATGTTACAAATGCAGAACCAAATCTATGTTATATGATATCACTCTCTGGGAAGAATAGGGGGAGGGGCTAACTGATTCATAGTTATTAGAAACCAGAGAATAATCAATACAATCCCATTAACATTGTAAAGAAAAATATCTTTGAAAAGTTTAAGGACTCTAATAAATGAATTTACCAATCATAATTCTAAAGGATTGATGATTATCCATACTACTTACCTCTTGACCAAGAAATGATTAACTTAAATTTCAATTTTTTATATATTTCAAATCAGAGGTATTCATTGACCTTGCTGTTGAATGCCTTCAAAGAAGAACCTGGAATAGTGAGGATTATGGCATTCTGTATCCATAGTCCCTGCATATACACCTCATTGGGCTATCTTGCAAAAGTTCCAGCTGCTACAAGAATTCATTTACAGCAAAAAATGTCTCAGAAAGCAGTCTGAAAAAAAATTTCATGGCTCCTTAAAAAAATCCTGAATATTATTGGTTCAAAGCTTTAGAGAGACTTAGAGAACAACTACTATAAGATCCTCCTTTTTTAGATGAGGAAAATGAAGCTGAGTAAAAATAACTATTAAGTGTCTCATCTAAGATTTGAACTTAGCTTGTCCTGCCTTCAATCCCAAAATTTGTATATCATCGTATGTTTTTATCTTCAATCACATTATCATGGATAAGCTCTTTGGACTAATACATTCCATTACTTTGTCCAATTGACCTAGCCCTTGTGTTTGAATATTAAGCTCTTGAATAAATGCCCATTTATTATTATTGTAATTTTTAATTCTGTCCAATTTTAACTGACTTTCTTTGGGGTGTTTTTTTTTTGGCAGAGATACTGAAGTGGTTTGTCATTTTCTTCTCCAGCTCATTTTATGGATGAAGATATAGAGGCAGTTAAGCCATTCACCCTGGGTAACACAGCAACTAAGTGTCTAAGGCCAGATTTGAATTTAGGTTTTCCTGACTTCAGACCCAGTGTTCTGTTCTCTAAGCTATCAAGCTGTTCCATTTGGGCCTTTAACAAATACTTTTTTAAAGAAAAAAATTAGAACAGAAAAGTAGCAAAACTGATCAGTATGTGGAAAATTATTGACAAGAGAGACACTTTATAGTGTATACCCATAAAATACACATACACACATATAATACACACACACACACACACACACACACACAACATGAATGCACACACTTTTAAAAAAAGAGTTTGGAGAATTATTTTCTCATATTTCTTTTTTAAGGATAATCTCAGCAATATTCATTTTTAATTGTTTTGTAGTTCTTTCCATTTGTGTTGCTTTAGTGATTGTATCTGTTATTTTCTTGCTTCTGATTATTTCACTTTTATAAAACACCTAGTTTGTGCCAAGCATTGTGCTCAAAATTTCAAACATTATCACATTTCTTCATACAATACACTATCAATTATATTATCCAATTACATATCAATAGTAACATAATTTACAACACATTCAATTTTATTGTGAAACATCATTCTTTCACTTAATTTTAATTTTATTTAATACTTAGTAGTTAGTTATTTCAACTTTTATCTATTTGTATTTTGCAAAAACATACACAAACATGCACTTATTTATTGTGTGGCCAGTAAAAAAACAAACAAACAAACAAAAACCATCAGATTTGGAGTAGAAAACCATTAACTTATGGGAACCTTGGCAACTAATCTGAAAACTAAGAAGAAAAACCTAGATTATTTTTGGAATTCTTTCCAGTTATAAATATTTAAATTTATGATCTTATATCTGTCCTTTGTAAATTTAAAGGTGGTATGACTGAAAAAAATTACTTACCTATTGGTTCTAGTTAAGAGTCCTGTCAAGCAGTCATTTTTTACCAACATATGTGTGAAGAATGTTCTTTGATTTTCAGTTGTCAAGTCTGCTGCACTTTTTGAATTTTTCTTTTCAACCTTTGCTCAGACTAAAGCTTTGGCTCATATGGGATACTTTCATGTAGTTGGAAGAGCTTAGGATAGAGGTCCAAAGAGTAAGTTCTAACATAGATTAACCCTTTGACTTTGGGCAAATCTTTTAACCTCTGAGCCTCAGTTTTCTCACAGTTTGAAGATTAAATAAATGGAATAATCATGAAAGCCCTATAAACTATAAAGTCTAGACAACTCTAACTGTAAAATACTGTCATTATTAAACTGAAACTCATTCCAAAAGTCCATAATTAGACTATAATTTGAATCTTTTATTAAAACATAATTGGAAGAATTTGGGTAGCTGGGCTACTTTTTGTTTGTTCTTACATTATTATGTAATGTATCTTTTAGTGCTAAAATACTAGTTTTAAGTACTTGTGCTATTCTGATGTAATGTCACAATGCACAGAAATTTATATATGATAATGTGATATTAACATAACATCTGCATTTTAGATGCATTTTGGGTTTTTCTTTTTAATATTCAATGACACTGGTTTTAACTACCAGTAAAAAATGTTCTGGAATAACAAAATATGAAGTTTCATGATGAAGATAAAAAGTTCCCTAAGTTTTCAAAGATAAATAATAAAGTACAAAAGATGCTCAGAATACATTGTTCAGTAAACTCTTAATAATGTTTCATTCTACATAAAAGAATCTGTTTAAAAATAACTCTCTCTCTGTTTCTCTTTCTCTCTACAGGCATATATATTATATATGCCTTTATACCTTTATACCTTTATACCTTTATATAGGCAATATATAAAATAAGACATAAGACTGTATTATATTAAAGCCATTATGTTGCTAAAGACTCTTGAACCATGCTATTTAAATAAAATTTATTTTCACTAACCTCATAGAGACAAAAATGTTTCAAAACACCAAACAATATGGCATTCAAAATCTAGAGCTACTAGTTTAATGCAGATTAATTTTTCAACAAGAATTCCTATGCAGTAAGCAGATAGTTCCCACATTCCATTGTGATTGACAAGCCTGACATATGGAATAGTTCACAAATTCCCAGGTGACTGACAGATGGAGAATAGAAAGGCGGATAAAGTTGCCTAGAGAGCTGAGGACGATTTCATATTCAGCGGTTTTGATCAAAAGGATTCCAGATCTCACACTAAATTTAGCACCGCTGGCAATTAGTGCATGATTTATTCAGTCCTTTCATTTGCTGGTTGACAAATGGAAAACAAGCACAAAATTAAAAATAAGTTTATTTCCAGCATTTCGGATATTTAAAATGTGTGTGTCTTTGTTTGCACATAAATTAACATGAGATGAATTTATAGTGAGATTAAATCTGAAATGGAGATGCAAGCAATAAATAAGAGCTTTTTTATGTATCATTCGGGCTGAACAGGTGTTTGAATTAAGAAATACTAATATGTTTAGCAGCATGGCTCCACCTTTAGCATTAGGGAGTTGATACTTTCCTAAATTTAGAATAATCTGTGAACAATTTAGTATTCTTTCATAAGCTTCCAACATAGGTGACCATCTGTATGACAATACTAATGCTTTTCAGGCTAATAATAATAATAATAATAATAAATTCTTATAACCCATGCTGTTTTGAATTGAAATGAGACACTAGGTAAGTTCTCTATATAATTTCTCTAGCCCCAAGTATTTCTTGCCTTCCCTGTCTTTTTCCCTTTGACCTTGATAAGAAGAAATACACCTCTAAATCTGCAATACTTGATTCATTTATAAATGTAGGCATCAGACCCCAACCTTTTTGTACTATCCTTCAAACCTAGACCAAATAAAGCTGTTTCCAATTTCTCTTCCCATTTTTAGATGGAGAACAATGAGATGAGAGAAATGTGCTGATGTAAACCTTCTGTTGTGTTACTCAGAGGCAGAAAATGACAATATCTCATTTAAAATTGGAGGATAGCATAACCACATAATAACCATTCCTAAGGGACATGATTTTTTTTAAAGTTCACATCTAGGAGATATAGAAAATGAATTTAATACTCCTATTCTCAATTTGGTGCAAGGCAACAATCATTGTGTCTAAAAGATCCTATGATTTCAGGGTAGGTGTGGTTGCCTAGCTCCTTAGACATACAATTTGCATGGTACAGAATTTCTACTGGAAAGCATGAATGAATTGCTAAAGCAGGAAAAATGCTCAATTGCAAATTTAAAGATAGAAAAATACTTAATAGTACAGGGGTACATGTAATTCTTAGTAATTCTAAGGGGTTATATCAAGCTGTTCTGTAACATATATACACATTCCTATGTATACACACACACGTCCTCTCTCTCTCTCTCTCTCTCTCTCTCTCTCTCTCTCTCTCTCTCTCTCCATATATATATATATATATATATATATATATATATACACATATATATATATATATATATACATATGTGTATATGTATACACACACAAACACAGATACATATATATATATATATATATATTTCAAAGCCAAAGTGAATAAATAGGATGGCAAAGAATAATTGTAGCACATAAACTTTAACTTAGTGGATAATGGGAGCAAATGTTTGGGATACTTATAGATCTTACAATTTGATTTGTATTCTAGGCTGTGACATTCAACTTTATTTGTATTCATTATTCACAATGGGAACTTGATTTTTTTGAATAGCAAAAATATCCATTTAAAAATATGCAATATGTTGCTTTAATTATTATTAAACTAAACCTGCCATATAGGAAATGTCAATTTTCATTGGCTACATTAAGGATGTAGGATGACAAGAACCCTGCAGTATTTACTAAATGTACTTTCACCCCTTCTCCAACAACCTGTGGCTCAACTTGTCTTTATCTTATTATTTTCTCCCTGTCTTAAATTATGTGCTTCTCAGCAGCTACCCAAAGACATTTCCCAGGAAAGGGGCTTTGGGTTAGCCCTTTGCCTTTATGTCCTCAAGGAATAGAATAGTACTCATTTTTTCATAAAGCAAAGGAAGGTAAAGTAAAGATTTGATAGTGACCTTTATATTCCTCTTCCAAATGTCAGTAGATTCATTCATGATCACCTCTTACCCTAATGTCATGGATTTTTCCTTTTTTCTTCTGAACTATCATATTTAATTATCACTTTATTTTCAAAATTACTTTTATAATTTAAGGAATCTTCAACCCCAATCATGCAAATATTAAAATTAGTGAGGAGATTTGAATTCCCTATCCCTTCCATATGAGTTGCAATTGTCCAACCTTGGAATTGTGTGATTTTCTACAGTTGTATATTTATTGTGTTATCTTTGGAATGCTATGTTTTGAGACTAAATTTAAATATATTCCCAGATTACAGTATTAATTTATTTTGTCACATGTGTTTAGAATATTATGCAAATTTGAGTTAACAGAAAATTAATGCTCAATATTTTTTCTAAAAAAGTAGACATTAATTCAGTTCTCTATGAGAAAAAATGTTAAATATAGAATGACAAAGATGAACTCTGTTTTCTTCTCCTTTTCCCCACTGTTTTTAAGTATAGAGTAGTAGTATTAGAGAATGAAATGTTTGTTGTCCTTAACTATTAACCCTCCTTCAAAAAAGGGTAAAAGTATTAACTACACATAAAGTAGAAGCCTTATTTTGTTGCATGGCTCAGGAAGTGTTAACTTCCCCAGCTTTTGACATTAACTGTGTTCTCAAATCCAATTGAGGGACTAGCATGATGCAATAGAAAGAATGCTAAATGTGAAATCAAACCGTTGCTCTGTCACAAAGATCTTTTTGATCTTAAGCAAATCAACTAAACTCATTGGTCTCAAAAGACAAATTTCTCACTGTTAAAATGAGGAAATTAAACTAGATGGCCCCTAAATTATGTTCTTGAGTTCTAATTCTCTTCTCATGTGAATCAGGATAATTTTAGTCATTGATAAGAGAATACCTAGAAGGATGAGCCACACAAAATTGCTATACAATTTTGCTCTTTAAAAAAAAAGGGACACAATGGGAATCATCAAAATATAGACTTTGAGCAATTTGATCAAGTGGACAAATAACAACCACTTGGAAAGCATGTTCCATATGCCAGGGAAAACTCTAGGCAATGAGGAAGTGAAGAACAAAATGAAATAATTCCTGTCCTCCAAGAGCTTAGATGTAATACTACATGTATACGTTATTATTGTTTAGTCATTTCAGTTATGCCTGCTTGTTTGTGGCCCCATCTTGGGATTTTCTTAGTAAAGATACTGGAGTAGTTTTGCATTATATTCTCCAGCTCAATTTACAGATTAGGAAACTGAAATGAACAGGGTTAAATGACTAGCCCAGAATCACTTAACCAGCAAGTGTATGAGGCTAGATTTGAACTTGAGAATATGAGTCTTACTGACTTCAGGCCCTGTGCTCTACCTACTGTGCCACCTAACTATCCCTGTACATGAATGTATATATGCAAAATAAATAGTATATAAATATAAAATTCATTAACAAGCAAGTCTCTTAAAAAAGACTAATGTAATGAAAGTATAGGCCTTATTGATAACCTTCAACATAAAAAAGACAAATATTTATAAACCAATACTTTTCTTCTACCTCACAAAATCTTTAGGATACAAAGACATATTAGATCTTCCAAAAAAAAGTGATATAAAGGAAAGGATAAGAAAATGAGGTGGGCTGGACCAAGAATTACCATCTGTGCATCCCATGAGAAAGGAACTTGAAAAGGTAGAAAAGACCTTCTCTTCTGTTCAGCTATCTGGAAAAGAAAAGTGGAAATAAGGCTAAAAATCTGTATCCTATTGAAAAAGACAAAGTAAGAACTGGTGTAGTTCCAAAAGGTGCCTAACCCAGAATCCATTTTTCCATCCTTCAGTTCAAACATGGGACAGAATGAGAAAAAAAGAGTTTCAGTATTAAAAAACAGAAAATTTTGTTTGCTATTTTTGGTCAAATTGTCACATTCTTCTAGTTAATAAGCTGGTATTAAGACTCAAGAACTTACCATATTCCACAGTTCTACTACAAAGTAAAATATTACTTTGTACTGTGGAAGAATATTGAGAATAAGGAAAATCTGACCCCACTAAAATATGGCAAGCTGCCTCCCTCATTGCAGTATATATGACTCATTGGTGACTGCATCTCTAATTCAAGAAAGAATGGCATGTTGCTGATAAGGAATTGTCTCCTCAATTTATCATACCTTGAAGAAAAAGCATTATACTCTCTTGAGCTCCTTGGGAAAAGATCACTTCTTTGGGAAGAGGTCATTTCTTCTATTGCATACAACTAGAGAGCATCAGTTGTAAAACATGGTCTTACCAAGAAGGTAAAGTCATGACTTTCTTATAATGATAGTAAAAAGTAGATAGGTGGAAAATAGCCTTAATTTATTATGTATGGAATAATTGAGGTAAAATATAGGCAATTCTTTGGCCCAATTCCTTATTGGTCATAAAAATATCAGTGTTTTCTCACTAGCACATATTCCTTCAATAGTTCTAAGAAGAAAATTAATTTAAATCTTTCTTTCCTACTATTCTCTGATATTATTGCATAAATCCCACACTATTGGATCAGATCCAGAAAGAAGATTCTGTAGTATATACTTGAAAATAAGCCATTTATATAAGTGAATCTTTTGGAACATATCTCAGATTACCGAGAGCTCCTAGTTCCATTAAATCTCTGGCAAACTGGCTATTCGTGTCTATTTTCAATCTTTTATCACTTTTAGTGACTAGTTAGTAAAATGACATGTTTCTAAAAACATTCTTTATAAAAGATTAAGTGATAACTTATTCGTTGACAACATTTTAGCAAGAAATATTTAATAAACAAGAAAATGCAAAAAAAGGGCCTCCTCCTTCAGTGTGCATACATGCAAATTGAGGACATTGTATCAGACTGCATTTCTTCCAATTCTAATGAAATTTGTGTTCCAGGACTATTTTTTTCCCTAAAATCAAATCATACAAAACCAAAAGAAATCTGTTTAGGTTATAGAAGTAAAGAGGAAAAAAATTTACTCATTAAAAAAAAAAAAAAAACATTTGAAAGGAAATGGATCTGTTACACATTAGATAATGCATTTCTCTCAAAGATATGAATTTTCAATGCATTAATCCATATATGCACCGTTTTTAGGAAAGTTGGGAGCATCCCTATATTGGAATCACTCTGTATGTCACCTAGAAAAGTGCCACTATTAAGTATTTCACAACAATGCTATTATTAATGATAAAGAGGGTATGAAAGTAGATCATTTAGCCTCAAGAACTTTGAAAATCTTCTTAGTCTCTTTTCTCAGTGCCTTATTATGACTTGAAGGTGACTATAGGTTTGCCAAAGTAATAATAATGGAAGACAGGCTTTTGTAAGACATTCTTGTCAAACTGGAAAGGCTTCAAATACAGGTCTTGCAACAAATGAGATGTCTGTTGTTTAGGCATTATATCTACCAAATTCAGAGAAGCTTATCACTTGGTTGATTATAGGTTATGAATTAAATCACAAGAGTATTTGAAAAGTTTGTTTGCTTGCTTACATCTCCAGTGTAGTAAATATTTATGGTAGTGAAATCAAAGATGCTCGAAGTGGCTATTTAATTCAATATGCAACAAAAATACTATTTAATTTAACAATGATAAAGATGTTGAAAAAGGTTCTGAGAAAAGAGAGGCTTCATCTTATATAATTTTACATTTAAATTGTTCTTAACTTTGGGAAATGTTAGGTCCAAATTGCAAATTTATATTATTTCTCATAGTTTTCTCCCATTTAGACTGCCTTTTTCATTTTTTGTTGAATCTTTCTACCTACTCATTTTCTTTGTTATGTTAGTTTCTTATTTTCTATTCATTTCAAATATTTCTGACCATTTTTTTTCCTGAGAAGACCAAGTATTGTGGCTACAATTTTCAAAATCTCAGGTTTATTTGTTTTTCAGTGTTTTTTTTTTTGTTTCCCCAATTGCATTGTTATAATAATTGTGCATATTTTACTGACTATTTGTTTGACTTTTGATCAAAATTAGAATATTAGGCAATACAGACAGAGGTGGAGATTCAGTGATTTTTAGAACTAAAAGAAAAGTATATCAAATCTTATAAGCATTTACTATTCCAAAATGTCATTAGAGAGTGATCATAACCTATCCCTGAAAAGTTAAGCAACTTGCCCTTTCTCTATATCTTTTATGCTTTGGTAGATATTTATAATTATTTGTGTTTCTGATATTCTCTCAACAGTATCTAAATTCTTATAAACTATCCCATAAACCTTTTATTCTAAAACTACTAACTATTTAAGACTATCATACTTACCAGTTCTTCTTTTTGCTTACCTTCTCTATGTAATTTATGTTTTCTAATCTCCACTTATACATTCACATCTGCCATTGTATCACTTTCCCATTATGCCCAATGATATTCTGGGAATCTGGGCCAATATGAGAACACTAACAACTAAAAAGGTTCCATGCATAGAAGATATTCTCTGAGAGTAGATTTTAAAGAAGTTCAGAATTCAAAAAGTGGAATATTCATCCCAGGTATGTCAGAAAGCCTTTGAAAAACCAGAGAATGAGAGGGAATGCATTTATGAAATGGCAAAGTAGTCATTTCTTTCTGAAATATACAGTATTTAACAAAGAAAAATAGAATTAATTATTGGTCATTACTTAACAGTGTCACAGGAACAAAGCAATGAAATAAAATGTAAGTTATGGGAAATGATTTCCATCTAGATTTGGGATAACTTAATTTCTTAGTATTCTCAAGCCAACTTCAAGAGAATGTTCTATCACACTTATTCTGTCCAGCAAGAAAAAATAGTTTTCAATCAAACATCTAGGTGGCAAAATAAATTCTAAGCCCCTGAGCTTGAAATAAGTAACATGCATTTCCATAAGTTCAAATCTGGCCAGCTATGTGATCCTGGGCAAGTTACTTCAAACTGTTTGCCTCAGTTGTTCTTTGCTGAGAAAATTCCAAATAATGTTACAAAGAATCAGAAACAACTGAAATTATACAACAGTAATAATTGCTTTTCAATCAGTCTGAAAATGAGAATCAGACATCCAAATTAAACTACAGCATATAATGAAGGTATAGTTATTTTGTGAAAATAATGAATTAGAATAAAAGCCTGAACTCCCCAACCCCTCTTTTCCTTACTAAAATGATGATTTTCTTTATACAATAGTATTGATTTCCTATTGGTTTTGTTACTAAGGAATGGCCCTTTACAACATGTCTTCTTTAACTTGAATGAGATAATACACAACAATTTCCAAAATAACTCCATTAGAATGACCAAAGAACTCAATACTCCTGTTGTGATTAAGGCATTGATCTGCTTTAATTATCTATATTATGAAGATTGCCAGTTGAATAAGGGAAATAGTTTATTAGATGTCCGTCAACTAACAGAGATAGTGTCTATAGCATCATTTGTGTAGCCTAGTATCATCTCAATGTCAAAAAGCACTTATTAAACAAATAATTCCTTGTGTTCTTATGCTGAGTGGAATTGTAGATGAGTACTAGACCTAGAGTCAGGAAGACTTGTCTTTGTCAGTTCAAATATCGCCTCAGATACTTATTAGTTGTTTGACCCTGGGTGAGTCACTTAACCCTGTTTGCCTCAATGTCCTTTTTGGTAAATTGAACTGGAAAGGAAATGGCAAATGCAATGGGGTCCAAAAAGTCAAACACTATTGAAACAACTTTAAAATATCAATAAAACTCTACTGTAGGCACTGAACAAAAAAGAAACACATATTTTCCTTTTAGAGGCTATTACTGAAACTACCTAGCTTGACTGCAGAAATATGCATAAGATAGAAAGCAATAGATTGCCATTAAATGAGTTCATAAATGCATGATAAGGTATATAATGCATGTGGATTGCTTTATTTAAGGATAGGAAATAAGGAAATGGACACAACTGGGAAAAATATGAAGGGATATATTTTGGGGTAAAAGGGACCATCCAGATGGAACAAAGCAATTGAATGAAAAGTAGGATTAAAAGAAAGCCATAAGCACTTTTGTTATGTCTTGTTATAGGTAAGAAAACGTGTTCATGACTTTCTTTCAACATAACATTATTTTTTTTAATAATTGCTTTTTATTCTTCAAAATATATGCAAAGAGAGTATTCAACATTCATCCTTGGGAAACTTTGTGTTCTAATTTTTTCTCCCTCCTTCCCCACCTCTCACCTTCCCTGAAAGTAAGTAATCCAATATAGGTTAAAAATATGTAATTCTTCTAAACAGTATTTAACATGTTTTACAAGAGATATCAGATCAAAAGGGAAAACAATTAGAAAGAAAAAACAAGCAAGAAAACAACATCAATAACAAAGAAAATACTATATTGTGAAATACATTAAGTCCTTAGTCCTCTCTCTGAAAGCAAATGGCTCTCTTGATCACAAGACTATTTGAATTGCTTTGAATCACCTCATTCTTGAAAAGAGGCAAGTCCATTACAATTGATCATCATATAATATTATTATTGCTGTGTATGTTTTCTTGTTTCTCTTCACTTCACTTAGCATCAACTCATGTAAGTCTCTCCAGTTCTTTCTGAAATCAATCTGCAGATCATTTCTTCTAGAACAATAATATTACATAAGATTCATATTCCATCTTATTCAGTCATTCCCCTACCTATGGGGATCCACACAGTTTCCAGCTCCTAACCAGTATAAAAAGGACTGCTACAAACCTTTTAGCACATGTGTGTTATTTTTTGTTTTTTATGATCTCTTTGTGATACAGATCCAGCAGAGATATTATAGCAGTAATTTTCTGTACTTTCACATAGTAACACATTTCAGAATCTCAAACTACATCTGTATGGTGACAAACAATAACACAACACAATCTCAAAAAAAAAAAAAAGTTATGTCAATTGAGACCCAAAGGACAATGGAAAGACACATGATCAATCCAAGATTTCTGCAGCTTCAGCTTCTCTCTATTATGACTACTGATCATATAGTTTTATAAGGGATATCTTTGACTAGATATTTATGTTTACAAAAGTTATAAAAATTTATTCATGTATGAAGAGTAAGAAATAGCAAGTGAACAAGTAGCCTGAGTCGAACCCATAAAATGTGCAATGACCTAGTGGAAGATTTCTAGTATATTAAAGTTAGACTTTTTGTGAAAGATGCATAGGGGAACATAGGCACAGAATGAAAACGCATGGGTGGGTTCCAATGTATACTGAGGTAGGTAATATACACATCATTTTCACAGAGCGATGAATCAAAATCTGTTGCATGGGGAGTTCTCCTATAGAAGATGGTATTTCAGGAATTCCATCAATGTTCTGAGAGGTGGGGAAGAAAGAAGGGTAAAGATTTAATTTATAGCTTATTCATACACAGGCTTTTGTTTTTATATGTTATTTGCCTCATTAGACTATGAACTCCTTGAGAGTAGGGATTGATTTTTGTTTTTGGTATCCTTCTGCACTTAATTCAGTATATACAACATAATAGATTCTTAATAAATGTTTGTTACCTTGGATAGATTTGACTTTAGATAATACTCAGGAGTTTTCCAGATTCTGTTATTTACACCATTGCTCCATATTATGAGTTTCCTGCCATTATATTTTTGTATTCATGCACATCCTTAGCAGGCATATGTGGTGAGTCTATACAGAAGCCTGCATAAAAGAAGGGATAAATAAAATAAACAGATGGGTAGGCAGGAAGGAAATAATATTAATCAGAGACACAGATAGCTTATCTAGAGAGACAACTAAATGTACTTAGGGCAAACATAAATGCTGAGAGAAAAAAATAAAAACTTATCAAGGGTTGAGGTCTCACAAACAAAGCTATAATAATCAATTTTAATAATAATACCAATAAAAATAAATAATAATATTGCATCAATATAGCACTTATCCTATTCTAGAAAATATGCTAAGGACTTAAAATGTTATCTTACAAATATTAATAATAGTATTTGGTTATAACATTACAAGTTGTATGAAAAAAGATTCAATGCATTTGGCCTGGAAGGGGAACCCCCTTAGAACACAGACACAAAAAAAGATAACTGATAAGCAAGAATTATGCTATTTGGTATTAATGTAAAATAAATTATTGGAGTTACAGAAGAAAACTCAGTTGAATTTGATCAATCTGATCACTACCAAAGTGAGAAATTCTCTAGCTGTCATGAATTCTTATTTTTTGCCAAGACTCTAATGCCCTATTAAGTAGAGAATGAATATAAATCTTGCTTTTCAGGAAGGATACTATCCTTTAGGAATTGCTTTGTAACAGTAAAAGAGTCCCTATAGGGTATCTTTTAAAATTAGTCATACTAAATCTTCAAATCTTCAAAAACATTACAAACACTGCCTTCTTGTTTATAAAAAGCAACTACAGAAAGCAGACGTACAGGCAAGAACTGGAGGAGTATTCAATAATCCTGTCCACTTATGATTTGAAAAAGAATTAAATAAGATAAAGAAATTCACATACATTTATTCTTCTGAGGGAAAAATAGTCATAAGATGCAAGGTTTGAATTCTCACAGGAATTCATCTGATCCCCATTGCACATATGTGAGTTTATATTAGTAAGGGGTGTGAACTTCATTGTTACATACATAATATGTATGTACTATGTCTATTCACAAATGCATATTTAATATAACCACGACAACCATTTATTTGATGAAATTCAGAACAATGAGCAATAATCACTAAACAAAAATATAAAACTGAAATGCTTACTTCATCTGTAAGAACAGATATTTTTCTGAATTTTGCATTGGAAGGTTAAATATTTTAAGAAAAAAAATTAATCCATAAAACATAAGGTGTCCTTTGCAGTGTTTTAAGAATTAAATGAGCATACATTAATGATATATTATGATCATAGTTACAAATAACCTTAAAGAGAGTCTTGTTCCTTTCTCTCTTCTCATCTGTCCTTCCTGCCCTTTCTCCCGCCCACATTCCTTTACAGATGAAGCAACAGGGCTTTAAAAATAAACATTAATTTACAATATTCATTCATAAAACATGATCTGACCACATCACTTTCCTTCTCAAAAAGCTTAAATGGCTCTCTATAACCTCTAGAGGGCAAATAGTTACTAAAATTCTGAGCTTGGAATCAGGAAGTCTTCATTTCCATGGATTCAAATCTGATTTTAAACTCTGGATAAATTACTTAACCTTGTATGCTTTAATTTTCTCATATGGTAAAATGATCTGGAAAAGGAAGAGGGAAACCACTACTATCTTTGAGAAGAATAACCTAAACGAGATCACAAAGAGTCAGGCAAGACTGAAATTACTCAACAATTAATATTGCCTCTAGAATAAAATATAAACTTCTCTTTTAGCTCTTAACTTATCTTAAAGATCTTTACAATCTGATTTTACCTTATCACCTAGATTTTATTTCAAGATAATCTGCTTCATACACAATATGTTCTATCCAAATTGCCTACCATTCTGTCAACCTTCCAAGCGGCTTTGTATTGACATTCTTCCTCACTTGGAATCCTAGGTTGTTTGTTTGTTTGTTTGTTTTTTTAATCTCCATCTCTAAAATCTAAAAATCTTTTAAGTTCATAACATCTACATGAAGCCTTTCCTCATTCCCTGTCCCTCAAAGGATAATGCTCTTTTTCACCAAAGCAACATGTTTTATGATCCAGAGCAACCTTTTATTGTATGTGAATCCTCTGCAATAGATACCCTAGGTTAAAGCAATTCTGTGGGTCCAAAGCCACTCAAACTCATAGTTCATCAGTTCCCCCTTTAATGTTCTTAATTTTCTTATTAATCATATGATACATATATTTGAAAGCAAAAGCATTTTTTAAAAATAACATAATAAGTTAATCACAATAAAACATTTTCTCCCATAAACCTATGCTACACTATCCCACAGAAGTCTACACTCTCAGGAATAGACAAGTATGCAAAGGACTCATACATGAAAGCTACACAAATAAGCAACATGTGGCCAGAGCACACAGAATATATTCTTGATTCTAAACCTATAACACATCTAATAGTATCTAATGATTTCACAACAGTGCTTTTACTGTGCCTACTCCATGATAGTTGTGACATTTGTCCTAAGCAGTTTGTATTATTAGTTATCACTTGTGTCATGGTGACTGCTTGTAGCTAGATCTATATTCTTATTTATATGTTCTGTGGGGTTCTGATTGTGTCGTGATGGTTTCTACGTGTGCTCAACCTTACTGAGAATTGTCTCCTATTAGCTACCTCTTTTTCTCTTTCGGTAAAGGCCATTTCCAGATTGTCATAGTTCTATCTATTAAAGTACAGTATATAGAACCTCTCCTTGTTAAAGGAAACAGGCAGGGTCTTTAGTCATAGGCAAAACACTAAACCAACAAAAATTAGGAAGATTAAATTATTTATGCTGAAGTAGAGATCTTGAACATCTAGTCCAGAGAACTAAGTTAATTTTAGACACTTTCAAGATGTTCTTTGGCTTAATGTGGACATAAATTTGAATCAACTTGAACTTTTTCTTGCCTCTCCTTACACCCTTCCCCAGTATTACATTTATGGGGCCCATTTGCATCATGCAGCTCTCCCTCTTTAAGATCCGTACCTTCTCCCTTTGCATCCCTTCCCATTTCTTGTACCCTTCCCTTATCACTCTTTTTCTTTTCCCTTTTCCTTTCCCACTTTTTAATGAGGTGAGAGAAGATACTCTGTAAAAGAAATGTCAATTGTTTTCTCTTTCAGCCAACTCTGATGAGAGTGAGATTCAGACAACATTCCTCTCCCTGTCTAAATTCCCTCAGATAGGATAGGTTTTCTTTGCCTCTTTTTGGGATGTTGATATCCTCTTTTTATCTCACCTTTTCCCTTTTTCTTACACTATCCTCTTTCCATTTCTACTTCCCCTTTTTATAACAATAAAATCAAATTATACATGCACTATTTATGTATATCCATAACAGAAATACAGTTCTCAAGAGTTCTTTTTATATTTTTCTGCTTCTCTTGAGTTCTATGGTTGGAGGTCAATTTTTTTTTGTTTAGTTCTGTTTTTTTTTTTTTTTTTTTCCCCTTAGAAACAAATGGAATTACTCTGTTTCATTGAATTTCCATCTTCTTCCCTGAAAGAAAATGCTTAGCATAGCTGGGTAGTTTATTCTTGGCTGCATTCCACATTCTTTTTCCTTTCAGAATATCAGATTCCAGGTCCTTCAATCTTTTAATGGGGAAGTAGCTACATCTTGAGTGATCCTTATTGTGGCTTTACATTATTTGAATTTTTTTCCTGGCTCCTTATAATATTTTTTTCCTTAGTCTTATAGTTCTGAAATTTAACAACAATATTCCTTGGAGTTTTTATTTTAGGATCTTTTTCAGAAGGTGTTTGATGAATTCTGTCAATGCCTATTTTAACTTCTGATCCTATTAGACCTGGGCCATTCTCTTTGATGATTTCCTATAAAATCGTATCTAGGCTCTTTATTTCATCATAATTTTTGTGAAATCCAACAATCCTCAGATTATTTCTTGTAGATTTATTTTGCAGGTCTGTTATTTTTCCAAGTAGATATTTAACATTTTTTTCCTAATTTTTTTTTTTTTTGGTTTTGCTTGACTGATTCTTGATGTCTCAATGAATCATTCATTTCTCTTTGTTCAGTTCTGAATGTTAATGAGTTATTTTCTTCATTAGCTTTAAAAATTTTTTTTAGTATATGTCTAATTGAGTTTTTAAATGAGTTGTTTTGCTCTATGGATTTTTTTTTTTCCATTTCACTATTTTTTTTTTTTTTTGTGAATTATCTTTTTCTTTTTCCAATTAACAAATCCTACTTTCCTGGGAGTTCTTTACCTTTATCAATTCACAATTTCTGTTTCCTTGTACTTCCTGTGAGTTTTTTTTTTCTTTAAAATGAGATTATTTAGTTTCCAATTACTTGTTGGTCTATTTACCCCTAACTTCTTATTGAATGTAGTTTTTTATTGCATTGTGATCTGAGAAGAGAGCATTTACTATTTCTGCCTTCCTGCATTTAATTTTGAGATCTTTTTGTCCTAATATATGGTCTATTTTTGTATAGGTTCCATGAACTTCTGAGAGGAAATTATACTCCTTTCTGTCACCATTCAGTTTTCTCCCAAGATCTATCATACCCAATTTTTCTAATATTCTATTTACCTCCTTAATTTCTTTCATATTAGTTTTGTGGTTTGATTTATCTAATTCTGAGAGTGCAAGGTTGAGATCTCCCACTGTTATACTTTTGTTGTCTATTTCTTCTTGCAACTCTCTTAACTTCTCCTTTAGGAAGTTGGATACTATACCACTTGGTACATATATGTTTAGTATTGATATGGCTTCATTGTCTATGCTATCCTTTAGCAAGATATAGTTTCCTTCCTTATCTCTTTTAATTATATCAAATTTTGCTTTTGCTTGATCTGAGTTCAGGATGGCTACCCCTGCTTTTTGACTTCACTTGAAGCATAGTAGATTCTGCTTCAGCCTTTTACCTTTACTCTGTAATTATCTCTTTGCTTTAAATGTGTTTCCTATAAGCAACATATGGTAGAGTTCTGGCTTTTGATCCAGTCTGTTATCTGCCTCTGCTTAATGGGAGAGTTCATCCCATTCACATTTACAGTTAAAATAGCTAATTCTATATTTCCTGCCATCATATTATCTCCAGATTATGCTTTTTTCCCACTTATCGCCCTTGAACCCCTTCCCCAATATTAAACTTATGGACCCCACTTGTGTTATGCAGCCCTCCATTTTTAGTATCCTTCCCACCACCTTTTAAATCCCTTCCCTTTTCTTGTACCCTTCCCTTGTTACTCCTTTCCTTTTCCCTTTTCCTCTCCCCACTTTTAATGAGGTAAGAGAGAATTCTCTGTGTAAATTTCTGTTGTCTCCAGAGACTGCCGATTGCTCTCTTGGAGGAGATCTGCTGTCATTAACTGCCGCCAATTCTGACCTGTGTAGAGACTCTTTCTCTCCCTCCAGAGAGCCGCCGCAGGTCTGGCCCAGACAAGACTCTTTCTCCTCCAGAGAGCCGCTCCAACTCTGACCTAGAGCAAAGACTCTTCCTCTCTCTGGAGTGCCGACCTCTTTTATCCTCCCAGAGAATGGGCATGGGATAACACAAGGGCTTCTGAGAAAAAAAAAAAAAAACAAAACAAAACAAACCTTCAACCAATGAACTTGCTCCTCCTAAGCATGCAAGCTCCTCCCCAGGAGTTCGAAGGGGTTAAACTCCTAATAAAGACCAAAGAGAATTGTTAAGTACCGACTTAGCATTTAGTAAGAACCTAATATCTCATTATCTCATTAGCACTTAGTAAGAACCTAACATCTCCCCCTTTCTTTTGATTTAGAACATAGGGTGGTCATGACCTAGAAACATAAATCCATCAATATGGAGGCATTACACATAATTACATAGATTATATAAACATATAGTAACATAGTAATATAATACATGTTAGAAGTATGTAAATAACATGATCAAATAATCATAAATTGAGAATTTATAAATGTCCATAAGTCCATTGTCCATTAGTCTCATCTTGTGTTAGGAAAGCCAATGATTCCTGCTGGTTTTAAAGTTCTTTAATAGCCTTCTTATTAGCCATGCTCTTTCAGTGTCAGATGTTTCTTAGATTTTCTCCTTTGTTTTGAGGTTTTTCTCTTTTTCTGTCTCTCTCCAATGGACAAGGCGAATACGACTCATTGGCACCCATGTGATTCCTTCTCCATTTGAAGAAATACAAGCAAACCCTCTCCCCCAGGCAATTAACCTATCTAATAACCTTCTATTTACCATTTTCTACATCTCTTCTCACCATCTGGCAATTACATTGGAGTTGTTTGCATTGGGCACAACCCTGCTGGTTTAAAAGGCCTGTATTCTCCCCAAGTGTAATCCATTCTTGCTATCTGATTGCCTTTTGGCTCACTGATTGGGTAATCCCTTTCTGCCATGTGATTGCTTTTCTGCTGGTTGATCAAATCAGAGTCCTGACATTTTAAAGGCTCTTTGGATGTAACATCAGCTGCCATCATGCCCCAAGTCTTTTTTGCCTGGGGCCCTGGACCTGGGCCCCTCATCCCATTTCCCTGAATTATTCTACACTCTGATGCCCAATGGAGTTCTCTGTTGCATTTTGGACATGGGGTTTAAGGTCTTCTTTCACCCTGTCTTCTCACTCTATCTCCATATTTACACTGAGATCTTAGATGTCCAATTTTTTCACATTGGAAACATTGACAAGTTTCTCTAGAAGTCCCTTGCCACGAGGGACCTTGTCTTTCCACGTTCATCAGAGTCTGGGTATAAAAAGCATTTGTTCCCACTATAGCACAGCATCTTATGATCTCCTCTAAAGGAGCATCTTTGTCTAATCCCCATAAAATTCTTTTGCAAATCTCATTGGCATTTTCCTTAGCCAGATGTTTGGTCATTATTTCTATAGCTGCATTTTCTCCAATAATTCTTTTGACAGCAGTTTGCAAACATCCCACAAAATCCACAAAAAGGTTCATTGGGACCTTGCTCTAGTTTAGTGAAAGCCTCTCCCCAATTTTTTTGTCCAGGGAGGACACCCCAAGCTTTTATTGCAGCTTCAGCAATTTGCTCATATGTTGTCATGGTATTATTAATCTCTTCTGAATTCTCTCCATACCAACCTTCACCAGCTAAGTGCTCAAAAGTGAATTGTGTGTTAACTCCTATTTCCAAATTGCATCTGACTTGGATTTTACATAATTCATGAAACTCTACAAATGTGTGCATAACACATTTTCTCCAGGTTCTAGGCATGTCCTTGCTATGGATTTCCAATCATTCGGGGCTAGGACTTCATAAGACAAACCATCTAGTAACATTTTAACATAAGCTAGTGTAGCCCCATAAAGGGTACAACCTTTTTTCAAATCTTTAATTTTATTCAAATCTAAAGGTGTATATCTTCTCCTTTTTTGACCTACAAAGTCAATATCTTCAATCACAGGATATGCATGTATAAAATCACTTATAGCCTGTCCTTCTCTCTTAGCTTTAACCAATGCTTTTTCTAATCTTCTCATAGGCTGCTTCACAGGTGATTCTGCTTCTGTTTCTGCCTCTTCCCCTCCTCCTTCTTGCTCCATCCCTGAAGGGTTAATTGAGGGAGGAGATGGGAAATGCTCCTGTTGTTCAGAATTTCACTTAACTTCATTGTTATCTGATTCATCCTTTTCACCTAGTTTAGTTGACACATTCCCATTTTGCTCCTTCTTCTCTTCCTTTAGAATAACAATTTTTGGACTTCTGGCCAAGATGGCTGCATGGAGGCAGACAGCTGCTTGAGCTCTGTGTTTTCTCTCAGGACTTACTTCATGACAAGCCTCAGAGTTAATACTTGACCAGAAAAGAAACCCACAAATAATCACCAACAGAAGACATTCTTGAAATTCACCAGAACAGGTCTGTGTTTGCTTGGGGGAGGGTCGAACAGACTGGGCACAGACTGAGGGCAGGCAAGCCAGAGCAAGACAGACAGTTCAAACAGCTCAGACCAGAAGAGGGAGGGGTACAATCTCTGCCCATTTCTGCAAAAAGACTTTTACCCCATTGTGGATATTCTGTCTTGGTGGCAAGCCAGGAACAGTAGAGAGGGTGTAATCACTGGAGGTGAAGAATAAAACCCGGGAAAGCTAGCGTCTCTCAGGACCAGGCCACCCCCAACCCCCACCTGGAGTGACTCAGCGTGTTCTCAGAGCCTCAGAGCTCAGACTCAGAGCAGCCATCGCTGTCCTGTTAGTGGGTCACTGCTGCCCTCCCCCCCAGTCAGTAGAGGAAGCCCATTAACACCATCCAGCCCCATCCCCCCAAAAACAGACCAATTGTTTCTCTTGTCAATTTATTTTCTTCCATTCCCGCTCTGAAAAAAATGAACAAAAAATTCAAAAGGGCTCTAACCATTAACAGCTTCTTTATGGAGAGAGAGCAGACTTCAAATACTGAGGATACTGAAAGCAGATTGTCCTCAGAGGAATCCCCAAAGGGGGATATGATCTGCTCCTCAATACAAAAGAATCTCATAGAGGAAATCAAAAAGGCTCTCAAAAAACAACTAGAAGAGAAATGGGAAGCTTGGCAAGAGAGCCTGGAGAAGTCATTCCACACATTTAAAGACAGAGTGGATAAAGAAAACAAATCATTGAGAAACAAAATTAGTGAATTGGAAAAGGTAAACAACTCCAAGGAAAACAGGATTAGTGAATTGGAAAAGGTAAACAACTCCAAGGAAAACAGGATTAGTGAGCTGGAAAAAGAAAACAGCTCTCTAAAAAATAAAATGGATGAAATGGAAAAAAATTTCCACAGAAGAAAAAAACACACTTAAAAACACAATTGGACAATTACAAAAAGATATAAAAAAAGTGAGTGAAGAAAATACATCATTAAAAATTAGACTCAGACAAGTAGAAATGAATGAATCAAGGAGAAACCAAGAAGTAGTCAAGCAAAACCAGAGAAATGAAACAATTGAAAAGAATGTCAAATACCTTATTAGAAAGACAACAGACCTGGAAAAGAGATCCAGGAGAGACAATTTGAGAATAATCGGACTCCCTGAAAAATGTGAGGAAAAAAAGAGCTTGGACATTATTTTCAAGGAAATTATCAAAGAGAAGTGCCCAGATGTTTTGGAAACAGAGGGTAAAATAGACATTGAAAACATTCATTGATCACCTACTGAAAGGGACCCTAAAATCAAAACACCAAGAAATATAGTGGCCAAGTTCAAGAACCATCAGACAAAGGAAAAAATATTGGAAGATGCTAGAAAAAATCAATTCAGATATGGAGGAGCCACAATAAGGATAACCCAGGAGCTAGCAGCGTCCACATTAAAAAACGAAGGGCCTGGAACATGATATTCTGAAAGGCTAAGGAACTTGGTATGCAGCCAAGAATAACTTACCCAGCAAAAATGAGCATCGTTTTCCAGGGAAGAAGATGGACATTTAACGAAATAAATATATTCCATCTATACTTGATGAAAAAACCAGACCTAAATAAAAGGTTTGATCTTCAAATGCAGAACTCAAGAGATTTCTAAAAAGGTAAAAAGAAATCTTGAGAACTATACTTCTGCCATAAAAATATGTAAAGAACATATGTATAATTTGTCCTAGAAACTGGAGGTGGAAAGGAAATTATATCATAAAAAAGAGTAAAGTGGTGGTACTACATCTCATGAAGAGGCACAGGTAACCTATTATATCTGAGAGAAAGAAAGGAGGGAGATGAACATAGTGTGTATCAATAGATATATTCGATTTATGGTGAAACTTCTTCCACTTCATTGAAAAGTGAGAGGGAAGGAGTAAGCTAAGGGAAAGGGAAAACAAAAATTGTGAGGAAAAGGGGTAAAATAAGGGGAGGAACTTTAAGGTGGGGGAAAGATACTAAAAAGGGTGGGCTGTGAAAAGCAAGTGGTGTTCACAAGTTTAATACTAGGTAGGGGGGTAAGAGGGAAGGAAAGGAGAAAAGCAGAAGCATGGGTTAACAAGATGGGAAGCAATATAGATGTGAATATATAAATGTGAATGGGGTAAACTCCCTCATAAAGAGGAAGCAGTTAGCAGACTGGATTAAAAGTCAGAATCCTACTATATGTTGTTTACAGGAAACACACCTGAAGCAGGGTGATACATTCAAACTAAAAGTGAAAGGGTGGAGCAGAATCTATTATGCTTCAGGGGAAGCCAAAAAAGCAGGGATAGCCATCCTCATCTCAGATCAAGCAAAAACAAAAATTGATCAAATTAAAAGAGATAAGGAAGGGCATTATATCCTGCTAAAGGGTAGTATCAATAATGAAGCAGTATCAATATTAAACATATATGTACCAAGTGGTGCAGCATCTAAATTCTTAAAAGAGAAATTTAGAGAGCTGCAAGAAGAAATAGACAGCAAAAATATAATAGTGGGAGATCTCAACCTTGCACTCTCAGAATTAGATAAATCAAACTACAAAATAAATAAGAAAGAAGTCAAAGAGGTAAATAGAATACTAGAAATGTTTGATATGATAGATCTTTGGCAAAAGCTAAATGGATTCAGAAAGGACTATACTTTCTTCTCAGCAGTTCATGGAACCTATACAAAAATTGATCATATACTAGAGCATAAAAACCTCAAAATCAAGTGCAGTAAGGCAGAAATAGTAAATGCATCTTTTTTCAGACCACAATGCAATCAAAATAACATTTAATAAAAAGCTTAGGGAAAATAGACCAAAAAACAATTGGAAACTAAATAATCTTATACTAAAGAATGATTGGGTAAAACAGCAAATCATAGACATAATTAATAACTTCACCCAAGAAAATGACAATAATGAGACATCATACCAAAATGTTTGGGATGCAGCCAAAGCAGTAATAAGGGGAAGTTTTATATCTCTACAGGCCTACTTGCATAAAATAGAGAAAGAGAGGGCCAACAAATTGGGCTTACAACTAAAATTGCTAGAAAAGGAACCAATTAAAAACCCCCAGACAAACACAAATATTGAAATTCAAAAAATAAATGGTGAGATTAATAAAATGAAAGTAAAAAAAAAACTATTGAATTAATAAAACTTAGAGTTGGTTCTATAAAAAACCCAACAAAATAGACAAACCCTTAGTAAACCTGATTTAAAAAGGGAAAGAGAAAAAGCAAATTGTTAGTCTTGAAAAAAAAAAGGGAGAACTCACCACTAATCAAGAGGAAATTAGAACAATAGTTACGAGCTACTTTGCTCAACTTTATGCCAATAAATTGGATAAATTAAATGAAATGGAAGAATACCTTCAAAATATAGATTGGCCAGATTAACAGAGGAAGAATAAATTGGTTAAACAATCCCATCTTAGATAAAGAAATAGAACACGCTATTAACCAACTCCCTAAGAAAAAATCCCCTGGACAAGATGAATTTACATATGAATTCTACCACACATTTAAAGCACAATTAACTCCAATGTTATATAAACTATTTGAAAAGTTAGGGATTCAAGGAATCCTACCAATTTTTTTTTTTTTTTTTTTTTTTTTTTTTTTTTTTTTTTTAAGACACATACATGGAACTGATGCTTAAAATGTGCAGGTTGAAAATAGAGTAAGAAAATTATAGACCAATATCCCTAATGAATATTGATGCTAAAATCATAAATAAAATATTAGCAAAAAGACTATAGAAAATCATCTCCAGGATAATACACTTTGAACAAGTAGGACTTACAACAGGAATGCAGGGCTGGTTTAATATTAGGAAAACAATTAGCAAAATTGACTGTATCAATAACCAAATTAACAAAAACCATATGATCATCTCCATAGATGCAGAAAAAGCATTTCATAAAATCCATCATCCATTCCTTTAAAAACATTTACTTGAAAGTATAGGAATAAATGAAAATTTCCTTAAAATAGTCATGAGCATATATTTAAAACCATCAGTAAGCATTATATGTAATGCGGATAATCTGGAACCTTTCCCAGTAAGATCAGGAGTTAAAAAAGGTTGTCCATTATCACCATTATTATTCAATATTGTATTAGAAATGCTGTCCTTGGCAATGAGTTGGGAAAGAGATTAAATGAATTAGATTAGGTAATGAGGAAACTAAATTATCACTCTTTGCAGATGATATGATGGTATAGTTGGAGAAACCCAGAGATTCTACTAAAAAGTTATTAGAAATAATTCAAAACTTTTTAGTAAAGTTGCAGGATACAAAAGAAATCCACATCAATTCTCAGCATTTTTATACATCACCCACAAAATCCAAAAGCAAGAGATGCAAAGAGAAATTCCAATTTGTCGATAGCATAAGATATTTGGGAATCTATCTACCAAAGGAAAGTCAGGAATTATATGAGCAAAATTACAAAACACTTTCCATACAAATAAAGTCAGATTTAAACAACTGGAAAAATATTAAGTGCTCTTGGATAGGCCAAGCAAATATAATAAAAATGACAATCCTCCCTAAACTAATGTATTTATTTAGTGCTTTATCAATCCCACTCCCAAGAAAGTATTTTAATGACCTAGAAAAAATAACAAAATCTGTATGAAAGAACTAAAGGTTGACAATTTCAAGGAAATTAATGAAAAAAAAATCAAATGAAGATACTGATCCAAAACTGTATTATAAAATAGCTGTCACCAAAACCATTTTGTATTGGCTACAAAATAGATTAGTTGATCAGTGGAATAGGTTATGTTCACAAGACAAAATAGTCAATAACTATAGCAATCTAATTTTTGACAAATTTAAAGATCCCAATGTTTGGGATAAGAATTTATTATTTGACAAAAACTGCTGGGAAAACTGGAAATTAGTATGGCAGAAACTAAGCATTGACCCACACTTAACAACATACACCAAGATAAGATCAAAATGGGTCCATGATTTAGGCATAAAGAATGAAATCATAAATAACTTAGAAGAACATAGTATAGTTTACCTCTCAGACTTATAGAGGAGGAAAGAATTTGTGACCAAAGAAGAACAAGCAATCATTGTTGATCATAAAATAGAAAATTTTGATTACATCAAATAAAAATAATAATAATAATAATAAAAATTAAAAAAAAAAAACTTTGTACAAACAAAACTAATGCAAACAAAATTAGAAGGGATACAACAAACTGGGAAAACATTTTTACAATTAAAGATTCTGATAAAGGCCTCATTTCCAAAATATGTAGAGAAATGACTCTAATTTATAAGAAATCAAGCCATTCTCCAATTGATAAATGGGCAAAGGATATGACCAGACAATTTTCAGATGATGAAATTGAAACTATTTCCACTCAGATGAAAGACTGTTCCAAATCACCATTGATTAGAGAAATGCAAATTAAGACAACTCTGAGATACCACTACACATCTGTCAGATTGGCTAAGATGACAGTAAAAAATAATGATGAATGTTGGAGGGGATGTGGGAAAACTGGGACACTGATGTGGAGTTGTGAAAGAATCCAACCATTCTGGAGAGCAATCTGGAATCATGCCCAAAAAGTTATCAAACTGTACATACCCTTTGATCCTGCAATGCTACTACTGGGCTTATATCCCAAAGAAATACTAAAGAAGGGAAAGGGACCTGTATGTATCAAAATGTTTGTGGCAACCATTTTGTAGTGGGTAGAAAATGGAAAATGAATGGATGCCCATCAATTGGAGAATGGTTGGGTAAATTATGGTATACAAATGTTATGGAATATTATCGCTCTGTAAGAAATGACCAGCAGGATGAATACAGAGAGGATTGGAGAATTGCATGAACTGATGCTGAGTGAAATGAGTAGGACCAGGAGATACACTTCAACAACAAAACTGTATGAAAATGTATTCTGATGGAAATGGATATCTTCAACAAAGAGAAGATCTAATTCAGTTTTAATTTATCAATGCTGGACAGAATCAGCTACACCTAGAGAAGGAACACTGGGAAATGAATTTAAAGTGTTCGCATTTTTATTTTTCTTCCCAGGTTATTTTTACCTTCTGAATCCAATTCTTCCTGTGCAACAAGAAATTCGGTTCTGTACACACACACCCACACACCCACCCACCCACCCACCCACACCCACATATATATATATATATATATATATATATATATATATATATATATATATATATAATCTAAGATATACTATAACATATTTAACATGTATAAGACTGCCTGCAATATATGGGAAGGGGTGGAGGGAAAGAAGGGAAAAATCTGAACAGAAGTTAGTGCAAGCGATAATGTTGTAAAAAATTACCCATGCATATGTACTATCCAAAAAAAGTTATAATTATAAAACAGAAAGGTAAAAAAAGAGATAATGCTGGATAGATATTCTTGTCTGTAATCCAAGGTTTTTTGCTCTTTGGAATATCACATTCCAGGCTCTACGATCCTTTAAAGTGGAAACTGCTATTTCCTGGGTAATCCTGATTGTGGTTCCTTGGTAATTAAATTGTTTCTTTCTGGCTGCTGGCAATATTTTTAACTTCATCAGATAGTTCTGAAATTTAGCCAGAATATTCATTAGAGCTTTCTTTTAGGGTCTCTTTCAGGAAGTAATAGGCGAATTCTATCAATGATTATTTTGCATTCAGGTTCTAGGACATCAGGGCAGTTTTATTTTATGATTCCCTGAAGGATAATGTCTAGGCTCTTTTTTCATCATGGTTTTCAGGAAGTCCAATAATCCTTAGATTGTCTCTACTAAATGTATTTTCCAGGTCAGTTTTTCAGGTGCTGCATTCTTCCTGGACTCAGAGGCTTACAAATTGATTTTTGCATTGGCTTTTTTGTTTCTTGCATGCAACCAGGGTAGAATGGCCTAAGAGACTCACAGATGTTTCCCCAGTCCCCTGATTCAGCAACACGCTGGCTCTCCATCTCAATTCCTTGCCTCAGATTCCCCTGTGTTGTGATCTGGGATTGGCAGACTGGCAGACTGTCCCCCTGCCCAGTTGAAAAAGACCTGTTCTGAAGTTCTTCCAAGGTATCTTCTTCTAGAAATGTATTGTACTCCAAATATTTGTGAGTTCTGTCCCTTTAAAGCTAGTTTAGAGGCTTAATCTGCTGCTTTTTGAGAAAAAGGTCAGAAGACATTACAGCTCTCCCCTATCTTGGCTCCACCCCTCTCTCACTAGCTTTAAAAAGTAAGCATGCTTGACCCACATTTAACACCATACATCAAAATAAGCTCAAAATGGTTTCATGACCTAGGCATAAAGAATGAGATTATAAATAAATTAGAGGAACATAGGATAGTTTACCTCTCAGACCTGTGAAAGAGGAAGGAATTTATGACCAAAGAAGAACTAGAAATCATTATTGATCACAAAAGAGAACATTTTGATTGTATCAAATTGAAAAGTTTTTGTACAAACAAAACTAATGAAGATAAGATTAGAAGTCTAGCAATAAACTGGGAAAACCTTTTTACAGTCAAATGTTCTGATAGAAAATTGACTCTAATTTATAAGAAATCAAGCCATTCTCCCATTGATAAATGGTCAAATATATGAACAGACAAATCTCAGATGAAGAAATTGAAACTATTTCTATCCATATGAAAAAATGCTCCAAATCATTATTAATCAGAGAAATGCAAATTAAGAGAACTCTGAGATACCACTTCACTCCTGTCAGATTGGACAGAATGACAGGGAAAGATAATGCACAATTTTGATGGGGATTTGGGAAAACAGGGACACTGATACATTGTTGGTGGAATTGTGAATACATCCAGCCATTTTGGAGAGCAATTTGGAACTATGCTGAAAAAGTTATCAAACTGTGCATACCCTTTTATCCAGCAGTATTACTACTGGGCTAATATTCCAAAGTGATTTTAAAGAAGGGAGAGACCTGTATGTATAAGAATGTTTCTGGCAGCCCTTTTTGTAGTGGCCAGAAATTGGAAACTAAGTAGATGCCCATTAATTGGAGAATGGCTGAATAAATTGTGGTATATGAATAATATGGAATATTATTGTTCTGTAAGAAATGACCAACAGCATGATTACAGAAAGGCCTGGAGAGACTCACGTAAACTGATGCTGAGTGAAATGAGCAGGACCAGGAGATCATTATATACTTTAATAACAATATATGATGATCATTTCTGATGGATGTGGACCACTTCAACTATGAGATGAACCAAATCAGTTCCAATAGAGCAGTAATGAACTGATCCAGCTACACCCAGCAATAGAACTCTGGGAGATGACTCTGAATCCCTATACAGAATTTCCAATTTCTCTATTTTTGTCTGCCTGCATTTTTGATTTCCTTCACACGCTAATTGTACACTATTTCAAAATTCGATTCTTTTTGTACAGCAAAATAACTGTTTTGACATGTGTGTGTGTGTGTATATATATATATATGTATATATGTGTATATATACATATATATGTATATACATATATATGTGCATATATATACATATATATATGTATATAGTATTTAATTTATACTTTAACATATTTAACTTGTATTGATCTACCTGCCATTTGGGGGAGGGGATAGGGGGAAGGGGGGAAAATTGGAACAAAAGTTTTGGCAATTGTCAATGCTGTAAAATTACCCATGCATATATCTTTTAAATAAAAAGGTATAATTAAAAAAAAGTAAGAATGATGTGATCACTGGCATGGACATCATTCCTTTTAACCAAATAAAATGGTCTAAACAGAAAACAGTACCTCTCTTTCAGTAGCATGGGCTCTAAAACTTTCCAAAATGCTAAGCAAAAGGGTTTGCTATTATTTCTTTTTCATTGAGGAAAAAGCAGTACTTTTTTTTTTAAAGCTACTACCACATATAGTTTCTTTGCTGGGAAGTAAGAAAGAAAAACAAATGAAAAACAAATACAACATTATTTCATATTTGAACAGTTAGATACAGCTTATTGAAATAAGCAGAAGTTAAAGAAAAAAATTTGAGAAAAGCAAGAATTATTAGATAATTTTAGTAGGTGAAAATGGAAAGTAACATGGCCAGAGTCTTAGAATTGTAAATTCCCAAACTTGGGGGAAAGCATCAGAAAAAAAGATTTTTAGCATTCCAAGAGTAGTTGAGCTAACTTTCTTTAAAATACCCCCACATTGCACTTAAAATGCTAAATAAAATTTTAACACAAATATTAGATTTTTTTTAAGGAAAAGCAACAAATATTTGAGATTAGGGTTGTGAAATAAAGTTGTTATGCCAACTGTTAGCCTAATGTCAACATCTATATAACATAAGTATATAACATACATATAATATATGTATAATATATGTTAAATAAGGTCAATGAAAATGAAGATAACTCGGGCCATTCAAAATTCTGTATTCTAACCATGAAGTCATTATTGGACACGAGTAGAATAAGCAATATCTTGAGGAAAAGAAAAAAAAATTCTTCCATTTCATCCATGTGTGCACTCATTCCAACAATAACAATGACATCTTTCCTTAAATAATTTCATGAGTCAAAAATATCCATCAGTTTATGGGTAGTGATATGCTTAGTTTCCCTTCATAACTTAAGCCTTTTTTCATTGAACAACATGCAAGTAGTCAAGTCACTGGTCCTAGACATAAAACCTTTCTAGCTTGATTGGATATAAATAATTTTGTTTGTCAGTTCCTTCTTCAGCTCCTATTCCAGATGAAGACCTGAGAGAATCAGAGATAAATGAATTGCCCAGAGTCACACAACTAGTAAATAAAATCTGGTCTCAGATTTGAACTCATGAAGATAAGACTTGCTGACTTCAGACTAGATCCTCTCTCCTTAGTAACTCTTTATCCTCAGCTAGCTGCCCACCTACATTACAGCATACAAAATACTTCAAAATCATTCAGAAACCTTGCTTTCACAAACTTTATTGAAACTTTTCAAGTGTGATTGGGAATTCTCTTTGAGAAACACCTAAACATGTATGCTGTGGCTCTCCCTCATATATAAAAATTTGAACTCTGTGAAGGCATGGGATTTCATTTTTAAAATTTTTATATCTCCCATGATTTTCTCAGATCCTCCTTGTAATATGAACTGAAGAAAGAACTGGCAAATAAAATTAGTTTCTTTCTCAAGAAAACTCCAAATGGGGTCACAAAAAAATCAGACACAACTAAAATGACTAAATAATCACATGTAGGTAAAAAGAGATGTCACTCTCCCCATTTGTGGAGATAATACTAAGGTGACACTGATGAAGTTGGGGAAAAGCTTTTTGAGTGGGATCTATTGATGATTCTAATTACTTTTGGCAAAGAGACATCTTAAAAAACAAATATAGAAACCAGCATGTTCCTAATTTCCTAGTAGAATGAAATTCTTTGGCTAAAATTTGAGCCCCCTCTCTTTGAACTGATTGAATCTTGCTCCCATAGAAGAAAAATTATGTATGATTATGTATTCTTTGATACATTCTAATCTTTTGAAATTTCTCTGACTTTTATTTGCTTGGTTAAATTAGTTCATTTGTTATTTACCATTAGTGATGTTCTTTTATAAAACTAACATTTGATTGCAAAATATCTAGCTGATGAGTATAAATGAAAGCTTTCCTTCCTCCTGCAGTTTGACCAACATCAGCCTTATATCCCTTAGCCAGAGATATTTGAATGACAGAATAGATATAATTGTAGCTATTTATTAAATTTTGGCAATAAATGAAATAAATGCCCAATCTTAACTTTTCTTTTGCTACTCTCAAGGTGCACATTTAAAGTAGTTCAGATTCTAAAGATTTCTTTTTACCCACTACTGGTTTCTATGTATTTGGACAACCAATGTTGACATGCATATCTTATATGAAGATTCTCCTAAATGATGTGTATATGGAATTTATACCTATAATCCTATGCACATACAGCCCCCACCCCCATGAATTCTATACACACTTGGAATCACATTAAATATTCCCATTCTTCCTGCACTTCTGACTTAACCAGTCCTACCATTCTTCTGCTATTGATGAGTTATGTAAATCAAGTAGCATCTAACCTAGAGCTTGAACAAGCAGTGGCCTTATGTTCATTGTCACCTACTGCTTCTGTCTCCTTGTGAGCATCTATTTTCATAGGTTGTATGCACTGTAAGAATGTGCAGATGTTAGATCCCGGCTTGTTGCTTTTTATGTTATATTTTGAATATATTTATGTCCCAATAAATGCCAAATATTATTGGATATAAAGATGACCAAGCCATTTTGTCCACCTTGCTCTTGACATTTGACTCATCCCAACTACATGTAGCTTTAGTATTTATTGTACCAGGTCCAAAGTCTTTTATAGGATTTATGATATTTTAAAGTAATCTTCCTAAAATAATTGGAATATACTATTCTTTAAAATCCACTCTCCAAGCTAACATCATGAGCCACATTCACTCTATGTGTTATATACAACAACCACAGAAAATCAGAGAAGACAATGTTCTGAGTTCTAGGTTATGGGAAGACTTCTCTATAGTGGAGTAGTCAACATAAATGTTCAATGTAACATAATTCCACATCATAAAGTGATGAAAATATTATTTGAGATCTATTTATCAATACGGATAAGCATACTCCAAGATGGAGATGTGCATAAGAGAACCAAACTTGGTGCTGCAGGAATTTTTCAAGAAGAGAATACTTTTAAGGGAAAGAGAAGACACTTTATGTAAATCTTAAAGAAAGATAAGGGCTCTAAAAGACAGAGATTAATGGAATATGAATGACATCCAGTATGAACAAATTGTTGCAAGAGATGATATAAAGAATTTAGAGAACAGATTATTGTCCACTTTGGCAGGGATATAGAGATCACAAAGAGGAATAACATTAATATGTCACCATATTTCCTTTTAGTTTAGTTGAGTAAACTTCTAAGGTTCTTTCCACCTCTAAGTCTGTCATAGTATGATCCCAGAATGAACTTTAATAAAATCTATAATGTAAGTTTCTGTCTCTCGAGTATAAGGTATACAGATGGGTTTTGATTGGTATACAGCTTAGTGTCTAGGTCAATAATGTATGCCCTTACCTAACAACAAAGTGAGACTGAACAAATAAACTGTCCAGCTGTTGTCCAAATAGTGAATAATAATGATGTTGGATTTAGAAGTGTATTTTTTTTGAAACAGTACGATAGGAGTGGGAACAATCCAATGGGACAAAGTAATGGAATTCTACAAAGGCCAAAGAGGTGAAATGGAAAATGTTCAATGACAAATTAATGTATACCCAAGGGTTATGAGTGTCACATAACAATAAATACACTCTGAGTAGGAGAAAAAAAAAGTCAACATGAATATATAAGGGAATGCAGAAAGTAATCAAGGGCAAGAGAGAAAAATACATGAAATATAAAACATGATGTAGTGAAAAGAACTGGGGAGATTATAGAATGAATTCGGGTGTGAAAATATAGAAGGAAAGCAAAGTTGAAAATGAAAGGAAAATTGCAGAAAAGTTTGGATAAATCTTGGAACACTTTTCAAAGAACTGAGGAATAAGAGGTCAGAAGCAGAGACATTAGTATGTTAAAGGAAAGGAAAGGGTAATTTATTGACAAAATGGTAGATTATGCAAAATTAAATGTATTCTTTTATTTATTGCCCACAAAAGGAAAAGGGATTGAATGGAAGCTGGAGTCAGAGTCAGGTTAGCATTAACTAAATCCTGATCAGCTCAGGATCAAAGAATCAAAAAAAATTGAAAAAAATTGTACACAATGTTTACCCGATAATAAAGTATAGGAGAAACTATGGAGAGTGAAAAGTCTTAGAAATGATTATAAGGATGAAAAGAGTAGTTGATATATTTTTATACGGCTTAACTAGATTCAGCAATTGTATAAACTATAAGAGAGAAATCTTTTTACATAACACTTCAGTTTTGTTTCCGTTTATATACACTTTTGGAGATCTGCATTTTCATTGTACAAGGCACATGAAGGGAAAATCTATTCAAGGAAATAAGACCAGTATTAGTCCAAGTCTATAGAAAGTGATTAACTGTTTCTTTCCTCTATCCCTACCTCATATATGCAATGACACTATAATTGTATGACAGTAATATTCTTTCCCCTAAAATTCTTTTGTCTTCTTTAACTACTAATGCAGATCTAATGCTGACTGAATACTTTATTGCCTAAATAATTGATCCCCTCAACACAACAGACATACACATACACACAAATAATTATATAGTTCTACAAATAATTTATTTATCTATTTTGGACAGAATCTTTGAATCTGAATATTTCATTTTAAAGTACAATAAAGAAGATTTTAAAACTGTGATAATGTAAATGTAGAAATACTGCACTGATTATTATTTTTATTTTACTGTATCAAGAAATCATTTCTTGCTTTGCAGACCCCATGAAAATGAGTAAAAAAAGAACTAGAAAAGGTTTAAAATAATACTTCAGTAAAATCATAACTAATTAGTCAGCTAATTATTAAGCATTTATAAACTTCTGACTATGTACTAATGATGGGAATATAAAGATAAAAATGAAAAGTCCTGTTATCATAGTATTTACATTATTTTTGATGATGCCATGTAATATATCTGTGTACATATAATAGAAATATATACGCATATGTATGAACATAAATATATATACACATATACATATATGCATATATACACATATATGCATATATACATACATATATATGTATATACATATATACATATATGCATATATATTTGCAAATTAGTTGAGCTTATAGTTAACTAGTTTGAATTATAGACTGTCAATCCTGCACTGGGCCAGCAGCCCCATTTATAAAAGTTGACCACAGAGGCTATGGTACAATTTCAGGAGGATAGAAAGTGACAATTAAATATAAGAAAATTTTCCACCATTGATTTTTAGAACTTTTGAGTTCCAAATTTTCTTCTTTCCTTCCTTCTCACCCAATTTACTATACAAGCAATTTACTATAGGTTATACATGTGTAGCTGTGCAATACATTTCCATAATAGGCATGTTGTAAAAGAAACATGTTTTCCCCAAATTTTTTTCAAGAAATATAAAGTAAAAAAGTATGCTTGAATCTGTTTTCAGACACCATCAATTCTTTCTCTGGGAATGGAATAACATTTTTCATCATCAATTTTTCAGAGTTGTCTTGTATTGCTTAGAATAACTAAGTCATTCATAACTAATAATCTTACCAAGTTATATGTTTTGTATACAGGGAATTTCACTTTGCATCAGTTCATGTAAGTCTTTCTAAGTTTTTTTCTTTTCTTTTTATGAGAGCATCTTGCTCATCATTTTCTACAGCACAGTTATATTCCATCATAACTACATACTACACTTTGTTTAAGATGAGCATCACTTCACTTTCTAATCATTTACCACAAAAAAAGAGATGCCATAAATATTTTATATATCTAGAACCTTTTCCTTTTTTTGTTTTTTATCCCCATTGAGATATAGACCTAGTGTTGGTATAATAGTCCTTTGGAAAGAATATCATGTTGCTATATAAAATAGTTGAATCCGTTCACAACTCCACCAATACTGTATTAGTCCTAGCTGTTTGACCCTGGGCAAATCACTTAACTCCAATTGCTTCAGCAAAAAAGATAGTGTATTAATGTCATATTTTTCCTATATCCCATCCAACATTTCTCATTTTCTTTTCTATCCTATTAGCCAAACCATATGAGTTAGTTCCTCAGAATAATTTAAATTTTAATTTTCCAATCAATAATAAATTAGAGCATTTTTCATATAGTTATAGATAGCTTTGATTACTTCATCTGAAAACCTTTTCATATCTTTTGAACCAGTATATCATTGAAGAATGGTTCTTGTTTAAACTTGTTTTCATAATTACTTTTGCTTACTTTATTTACCTCCATGCTGTTCTGCACATTCACCATAGTTATTCTATTCTCTCTCTATTTTTGCTCTGTTCCTTTTCGAAAGTGTTTTGGTTAATCTATAAAGTAAGATAGATTTTAATATCCAGTTGAGAATATATATATTTTTTCTCTTTAAGCCAATTCTGATGTAAGTTTCATTCACTCTTCTTTACTTCCCCCTTCTCTCCCGGCACATTGAAAACTTTTTGTTGCCTCTTTTATGAGATAATTTACCCCATTCTAATTCTCTCTTCTCCTTTCTCCCTTCTATATTCATCTCTCGCCCCTTAATTTTGTTTTAGATAGCATCCCTTTATATTCAATTCACAATTGTACCTTCTGTCTATATATACTCCTTACAATTCTAATAATAAAAAAAGTTTTTATGAGTTGCAAAAATCATTATTCCATGTAAGAAAGTAAATATTTTTAACTTATTAAGCCCCTTAAGATTTTTCTTTCATATTTACCCTTTTATATTTCTTTTGAATCTTGTACCTGAAAATCAAATTTTCTACTCAACCTCTGATCTTTCAATCAAGAATACTTGTACATTTTCTATTTTATTGAATATCCACCTTTTCCCCCAAAGGATTATACTCAGTTTTGCTGGGTAGGTGATTCTTGTTAATAGCTAGGCAATTCTAGCCACTTTATCTTTTAGCTCATCATATTCTAATTTCTGCAATCCTTGATGTAGAAGTTCCTAAATTTTGTGTTATCCTGATTGTTGTTCCACAATACTTAACTAGTTTCTTTCTGGCTTCTTACAACATTTTCTCCTTAATGTGGAAGCTCTGGATTTTGATTATAACATTCGTGGGAGTTTTGGAATTTTTTTCAGGAAGTGATCAATGATTTCTGTTGGTATTATTATTGATATGGTCAACTATGGTAATAGTTTTCCTGATAATGAACCAGTCCTGAATTCCTGGTATAAATCCCTTTGGTCATAGTGTATTAATCTGCTATAAGTTGTTGATAACATTTTATTTTAAAATTTTACATCAATATACTTTAGGGAGATTAGTTTCCCTAATCTCCCTAAAATTGGTTTCATGAATTCTTTATATGTTTTGGCTCTTCCTGGTTTAGGTATCAGTGTGATATTTTTTTCATAAAAGGAATTTGACAGGGTTTCTTTAACCACTTTTTGAAATAGTTTACAAAGTATTGGAATTGTTCTTTAAATGTTTGGTAGAATTCACTTGTAAACCCATTTGGCTCTGGAGATATTTTCTTAGTGATTTCATTGATGGCTTGTTCAATTCTGTTTTTCTAAAATGGGACAATTTAAGTAAATTATTTCCTCTTCTGCTAAATTGGGCAATTTATATTTTTATTTATTTGATTACATTGTCAGAATTGCTGGCATACAGTTGGGCAAAATAACTCCTAATTATTGCTTTAATTTCTTTTTCATTTTTTTCTAAGGCAATTGGGGTTAAGTGACTTGCCTACGTCACACAGCTAGGAAATGTTAAGTGTCTGAGGGCATATTTGAACTCAGGTTTGAATATTTGAACTCATATTTGACTTCAGGATTGGTGCTCTATCTATTTACATCAACTAGCTGCCCCTCTTTTTCATTTTTGATGCTGGTGATTTATTTTTCTTGTTTTTTGTTTATATTGTTAATGCCTTTTTCTAATCAAATTAACTAAAATTTATCTATTTTGTTGGATTTTTCATAAAACCAACTCTTAGTTTTCTTTATTAGTTCAATTGTTTTCTTACTTTTTCATTAATCTCTTTTGACTTTCAGAATTTCTAATTTGGTATTGAATTGTGGAGCTAGTTTGTTCTTTTTCTAGATTTTTTAGTTTCATGCCCAATTCTTTGATCTCTTCTTTCTCTATTGTATTTGTGTAACTATTTAGAGATATAAAATTTCCATAACTTATTCAGCCATTCTCCAAATGATGGCATCCATTCAGTTTCCAGTATCTTGCCACTACAAAAAGGGCTGCCACAAACATTTTTGCATATGTGAGTCTCTTTATTTCCTTTAAGATGTTTTTGGGATATAAGCCCAGTAGAAACATTGCTGGATCAAAGAACATGTGCAGTTTGATAACTCTTTGGGCATATTTCCATATTGATCTCCAGAATAGTTGGATAAAAGGTAAAAGTTTTAATCTCAGTTTGATCACAAAATTATATAAGTAATTATATAATCACACATATAATCAAGTAATTATAATATAAATAAAATTCATGGACCCACACTTAACACCACATATCAAGATAAGATCAAAATGGGTCCATGATTTAGGCATAAATAAGGAGATCATAAATAAATTAGAGGAAGATAGGATAGTTTACCTCTCAGAATTGTGGAGGAGGAAGGAATTTGTGACCAAAGAACAACTAGAGATCATTATTGATCATAAAATAGAATATTTTGATTACATCAAATTAAAAAAGCTTTTGTGCAAACAAAACTAATGCAAACAAGATTAGAGGGAAATAACAAACTGAGAAAACATTTTTTACAGTTAAAGGTTTTGATAAAGGCCTCACTTCCAAAATATATAGAGAATTGACTACAATTTATAAGAAATCAAGCCATTCTCCAATTGATAAATGGGCAAAGGATATGAACAGACAATTTTCAGATTATGAAATTGAAACTATATCCACTCATATGAAAGAGTGTTCCAAATCACTATTGATCAGAGAAATGCAAATTAAGACAACTCTGAGATACCACTACACATCTGTCAGATTGGCTAAGATGAAAGTAAAAAATAATGATGAATGTTGGAGGGGATTTGGGAAAACTGGGACACTGATGCATTGTTGGTGGAGTTGTGAAAGAATCCAACCATTCTGGATAGCAATCTGGAATTATGCCCAAAAAGTTATCAAACTGTACATACCCTTTGATCCAGCAATGCTACTACTGGGCTTATATCCCAAAGAAATACTAAAGAGGGGAAAGGGACCTGTGTGTGCCAAAATGTTTTTGGCAGCCCTTTTTATAGTGGCTAGAAACTGGAAAATGAATAGATATCCATCAATTGGAGAATTGTTGGGTAAATTATGGTATATGAATGTTATGGAATATTATTGTTCTGTAAGAAATGACCAGCAGGATGAATACAGAGAGGTTTGGAGAGGCCTCCATGAACTCATGCTGAGTAAAATGAGCAGAACCAGGAGATCATTATACATTTCAACAACAATACTGTATGAAGATATATTCTGATTGAAGTGAATATATTCAACATAAAGAAGATATAATTCAGTTCCAGTTGATCAATGATGGACAGAAACAGCTACACCCAGAGAAGGAACACTGGGAATTGAATGTAAACTGTTTGCACTACTGTCTTTCTACCAGGTTACTTATACCTTCAAAATCCAATTCTTATCGTGCAACAAGAAAATTGGATTTACACACATATATTGTATCTAGGATATACTGCAACACATTTAATAGGTATGGGATTGCCTGTCATCTAGGGGAAGGAGTGGAGGGAGGGAGGGTAAAATTTGGAAAAATTAATACAAAGGATAATGTTGTAAAAAAATTACTCATGCATATGTACTGTCAAAAATTATAATTATAAAATTAATTTAAAATACTCCTTAATACTCCATTTCAAAAGATAAGCAGTGCTTTTCAATGTTATTCCTCCATTAAACTATTGGATGGTTTGGCCAATACAATGACCTGAGTTAAGTTTTTCCAAGTTATCATTCTTTGTATTTTTGTTACTATATAAATCTTAGTCTTGGGGCCATTTTACACATTTTAAAATTATCGAAAATACTATTAAGCTTCATATTCATCTTATTAGAAATTAAAACTGATAAATATTTTATGTATTTGATTCATTTAAAAATAATACTTAATTCCTTTTAAGTGATTTGATTTAAATTACATATAATTTTAAAATATAATATAATTGTAAATAATTCAAATAATAAAATAATTTTTAAAAAATGATCAGCAGGATGAATACAGACATGCTTGGAGAGACTTACATGAACTGACGCTGAGTGAAATGAGCAGAACCAGAAGATCATTATGCACTTCAACAACGATATTGTATGAGGATGTATTCTGATAGAAGTGGATATCTTCAAAAAAGAGAAGATCGAATTCAGATCCAATTGATCAGTGATGGACAAAATCAGCTACATCCAGAGAAGAAACTTTGGGAAATGAGTGTAAACTGTATGCATTTTTGTTTTTCTTCCCAGGTCATTTTTCCCTTCTGAATCCAATTCTTCCTGTGCAACAATAACAAAAAAAAATCGGTTCTGCACACATATATTGTATCTATGATATACTATAACATATTTAACATGTATGGGAATACATGCCTACCATCTAGGGGAAGGGGTGGAGGGAAGGAGTGGAAAATTTTGAACAAAAGGGAGTGCAAGGGATAATGTTGTATAAAATTACCCATGCATATGTACTGTAACAATGTTATAATTATAAAATTAATAAAAAATAATAAAGAAAAAATAATAATATAAATAAAATTTGTGATCAAATTGATATTACACACATATGTAAGTAGTTCAATATATTGATTAAATAGACATATGAATAGAGAGATGGATGGATGAAAAAGTGCACTGTGAGCAGGAAATATTCTTTCCATATTTTAAAACTCACTTTCCAGATCAAATTTCAATCTAAAATCCTGAATCAACAATTAAGGTCACGCTTAACACATATATAGACACATTTTAAAAATCTATCTATAACCCTTTACTCAGATTATGAAAGAAGAGATATATTCAGGCTTGAAGAAAGATGTTGAGAACTTTTAAACATCTCTCTCTCTCTCTCTCTCTCTCTCTCTCTCTCTCTCTCTCTGTATATATATATATATATATATATATATATATATATATATATATATATATATATATATATATATATATATATATATATATATATATACAACAGATAAATAGATAGATCTACATATATAAGCAGAAGATTATATACCTCTGAAAAATTCTCATCATTTAAATTGAAATGTAATATTTTCCTAGCATTACTATAATTAAAAATAGTAACCTTGGTATTTCCAAATAGATTATCTTTTTGTTGTTTCATAGCAATGAGTACATTTACTTAGAATTTTTTAAACAGTTGCAATTAAATCTTAATAATTTTATTGTTTAAATTTTTCTTTCTAATTATTATTCAATGTTTTATTTAAGTTATAGTGCTTTGTTTTTGTATTTGATATATGAAATCATATATACATCTAAAATGAGTGAACTAAGCTAATTAGGATTAGAGCAGTGAAACATCTAGAAATTTAGAATTTAATTAAAGCTAGTCAACACAGGTCCACAAATGGGAGATTAAGCCTAACAAATCTGATTGCCTGATCAAGCCTTCCTCGAAAATAATAAAAAAGGAATCGACAAAGTAAATTCTTGGGCATAATTTATCTTGAATTCAGACTCTTTTGTACAAAATGTTATAAAATAAATAATCTATAAGGTCAATAAATATAGCATTAAGAGTGAGTTAGTATAACAGATTAAGAACTACTTTTGAAATAGAGAAGAAAGTAGAAGGGGAGAAAAATGAATATTATTATAACCTATTCCACAAAGAAAATATAATTTAATAAGTTAAGCAATGAGTATTAATTGAGTTCATCAAATATCAGGGGGAAATCTCAGCTAGTGGTATGGAAGGGAGTGAAAGAAATTGCACCATTATGCAAATCAAATGATTGTGAAATCCAGATCAATGATTAAGTTGTTATCTGCCTTGTAGTATTAGCTATTATATTTAAATATTGTGGGTCATAGATTAAACTATTAATTATCGGATAGTCATTTTTGTGGTATTTCAAACAGAGGATAATGGGATGACCACTTCATATAGAGATACATTCATACTCCCTTCTCTATGATGCACTATGATTTGAACACAAGTTAATAACAATAAGCATGTCTTATTAAAAAACTGTGTTACCCTCTGGAATTTTTGCATATTGTCACTGGGTATTTATAGGCAGAAATATGTTAATGCAAGGGTGCTCACTATTGATGCCGCAAGTGCTTCCAAGAGTGTGTGACTGCCCCATTTAAGGTGCAATTATTCCTCATTGACTTGGGTTTCTAATGTCAGGAACCATAGAAAGGCCAGAACTTAATATTTTTTCAATAAAATGCAGGAATAATAAATCTTCAGAATGATGATGAGTGGCATATTATTTGGACCTCCAGTGATGTGAAATTTTATATAATCCAAATATTTTGTGTGTCATATTCTAGGAATTATTTCTTTAGGGATAGTACTGGAATCTATGATTTCGTTGTTAATTGTCAGATAAGAAAACTATCTCTATTAACAATTTAGCATCTCCTTTTCTTTTTAATTTCTTAATTATTTTTATGTTCTTCTTAAATTCTTTTTTTTGCAGGGCCTAAAATTCAAAGCAATTGTTTTGGCAAAAATTCCTGATTTAACTAAAAATATGTGTAAATTTTAAGCACAAATTTCCTTCTTAATTTATAATTATAATATATAGATTTTGGTCTATTCTGAGAAGCCAATTGTAGTTTTTCAAAAGTAAAATTGTGTTGAAGTTAGGTTATTTTCAGGCTATGCTCCACTTTTTTTCCCCCAAGTTCAATTTGAAGGTAATGTCTCCTCTCATTTTGCTTCTACTTTATGGTGTCATGACACTGATTGATATCAAACCTGTGTCTCTCTTTATTTCTAAGGATTATAAATGTTACACATTTTTTTAAAGGAAAAAAATATTTCAGATGTTTCTGTTTTTAACTTTACTTTTTAATGGCTTAAAGAGATAAATAATACTACTAATTGCCTTTTAATGTAGCATATTTTAATGTTAACTTTGATAAGCTATCTATTAAACTTTCAGCATAATTTTTAGCTAACAACAGTTCTTCTCAACCTTTTCCTATTGAAAAGCACTAGATTGACACAAGTGGTAGCTTGGGAGCCCTACCATTACCCAGCCCCTTTTCACTTAATTTGCATAATGATTTGCTTGATTATTTGCAGAAATCTTTACAGCATCTATATTAATCTTGCTGTTCAAAATTAGTAAAGTAATTTTGATGTCTTTAAAGGCCCTATTTTTCTGCTATTCCTTTTTACTGTGTTCCTTCCTGTCTATTTTATGAGCTCTTACCATTCTCCACCTCCATAGATATTCTGCTATTCTTCTACACAAGAGAAATATGCATGTTTTCTTCCCCCACATACCTAAGAGAGTTCAACAGATTGCATCCCCCCACCTCTATTCCTGTACTTTATAATGTTTTCTCCCCTTCCTCATATTTTTCCACACAAGTCAACTTTAACTCAGTTTGAGAATCTTAGTTCCTTGAGGCTTGTGAATGTCTCTGCTTTTGTGTTTGCCTCCCCAATGCTTGGGTACATAATCATTGTGGTTTGTGTTAGATTTGATTGGACCATGAAAGCAAATAATCGAATTTCACAATGTTGGCTGGTGAGTAGGAGACAACTGAATACATGCTGAGAAGGAATTAGCAAAATCTTGGGGGAATATATGCATTTCTAACCCTCCTTCTTTATCCAACTAACTTTAATTTATCTCTGGTACATATATTTTTTACTTCTACAAGGCTACAACAAAGTATTTTTCTCATATCTGTTCCTCTCTGTTAACTACTGAAATGTAAGAGAGTAATTATGTTTTTGTAGACCCATCCAAGATTTCTATAAATTTAAAAACCATGTGTTTCTCTTTTTGTCTTGACCAGACAGAGACTCCAAGGTTCTTCTTGAAACTAGTAATTTAATGTGGTAGACCAAGCTTAAAATCTGGATCTCCTGGCATTTATCAGAACTTTTCCTGCTTTCATAAGCAAGCTTTGCTCAGATAAGAACTTTTAATAAGAGATATAATCAGCATTTGTTCATGGTTGGAAAATAGCTATATTTAACATTTTACACAATCTGCTAATTCCCCCATTGTTAAGCCTAATTTAATGTAATATAAAGAATGCTACCTTTGGAACTGGACAAACTGGATACCAATTTTGTTTATTACTTTTTGACAAGTAATGCGTGACCTTGGGCAAAGAAATGAATTTGTAGCTCCATTCATCATCACCATTGACATCAATTTTGGCCTCAAATGAGCAAAGCAAAATTGAAGTAGCTCAAAAGAAATGAAAAATGCACAAATTTAGAGGATCCACATCAAAGGACTACTTGTGTGTAACCTGTGGAAGAGTATTCTGAACTTATATTTGCCTAAGCATCCACAGTAAGACACACTGTAACTTGACTCAAACATAGTGATGCCATTTTGGTCCTCTTGAAGAACAAAGGACAATAATTAACAGTACTTTTCATGCATCCTAGCACATAGCAATTGATAACATTCAAAACAAGTATTAACTTATTCACTCATTCATTTCTTTATTTATTCAACTGGAACCACTTTGTGTTCATCTAAAATAAAAGGGATATGGATTCTTTGACAGTTAATGGTTCCTTCCACATTTAATTTAAATGAACTGTGTATCTTGTCATCTCCTTCTATTTCCTTTCATGTACTCTATTCTCCAGGCAACTTAGACTACTTTCAGTGTTATCCTCTGCCACAATACACATGTTGTACATATATACATATTCTCTCCCACAAAATGCTGTGTGTGTGTGTGTGTGTGTGTGTAAATATATATATATATATATATATATATATAAAAGATGGTTAATCAATATTTGTGTGAAGAGATAGCTTTCTCAGGGTCATGCTTATCCATCTTATCTTTAGGGTTCAAGGATAATATAGAGGGTTTGGAGCGTTTTTTTCTTCTTATGGCATTAGCTCAAGCCTCCAATATTTGTGTTCCTCACATTGAGTGCCAGTAACTAGTGCTCCAATTCCATTTAAATATTTAACATCATTTAAATCTCAGAAAGGAATATATTTATTGAATATAGAGCAAGAACAAATCCACAAATACATCATCACAACATATTGCATAATGTATTCATAGCTGATTTTTATATGACATTGGTACCACCAAATTGACATCAAAATTTGATATAACAAGCATATGAGTCCTCATCTTAGTTACTGTTAGACTAAAGTCATTCCTTACTCATCAGTGAACCTATATTGAACTGCCTAAAATCTCTTGACTCCAGCATGCTCAGATGTCAGGTACCCTCTTGACTTTTGAAACTTAAAATCTCCGACTATTTCACCTAGAAGAGAAAAGATGAAATGCAAACTACATAAATTGAGGTTTATTTCTTAAGATACCATGGCTTTGATAAAGAATGAGATCATAAAAATATTAGAGGAACATAGGATAGTTTACCTCTCAGATTTGTGGAGGAGGAAGGAATTTGTGACCAAAGGAGAACTAGAGATCACAAAATAGAAAATTTTGATTATATCAAATTAAAAAGCTTTTGTACAAACAAAACTAATGCAAACAAGATTAGAAGGGAAGTAACAAAGTGTGAAAATATTTTTACAGTTAAAGGTTCTGATAAAGGCCTCATTTCCAAAATATATAGAGAACTGACTCTAATTTATAAGAAATCAAACCATCCTCCAATTGATAGTCAAAGGATACGAACAGACAATTTTCAGATGATGAAATTGAAACTATTTCCACTCATATGAAAGAGTGTTCCAAATCACTATTGATCAGAGAAATGCAAATTAAGACAACTCTGAGATACAACTATACATCTGTCAGATTGGCTAAGATGACAGGAAAAATAATGATGAATGTTGGAGGGGATGTGGAAAAACTGGGACACTGATGCATTGTTGGTGGAGTTGTGAAAGAATCCAACCATTCTGGAGAGCAGTTTGGAACTATGCCCAAAAAGTTATGAAACTATGCATACCTTTGATCCAGCAGTGCTACTACTGGGCCTATATCACAAAGAAATATTAAAGAAGGGAAAGGGACCTGTATGTGCCAAAATGTTTTTGGCAGCCCTATTTGTAGTGGCTAGAAACTGGAAAATGAATGGATGTCCATCAATTGGAGAATGGTTGGATATGGAGAATTATGGTATATGAATGGTATGGAATATTATTGCTCTGTAAGAAATGACCAGCAGGATGAATACAGAGAGGTTTGGAGAAACTTACATGAACTGATGCTGAGTGAAATGAGCAGATCCAGGAGATCATTATACACTTCAACAACAATACTGTATGACGATGTATTCTGATTGAAGTGGATATCTTCAACATAGAGAAGATATAATTCAGTTCCAGTTGATCAATGATGGACAGAATCAGCTACACCTAGAGAAGGAACACTGGGAATTGAGTGTAAATCATTGTATTTCTACCCAGGTTACGTTTACTTTCTGAATTCAATTCTTATTGTGCAACAAGAAATTCAGTTTACACACATACATTTTATATAGGATATACTGTAACACATTTAACATGTGTGGGATTGCCTGTCATCTAGGGGATGGGATAAAGGGAGGGAGGAGAAAATTAGGAAAAGAAGTGAGTACAAGGGTTAATGTTGTAAAAAAATTACCCATGCATATGTACTGTCAAAAAATTATAATTATTAAATTAATTTAAAAAAGAAAAAAAAATCAGAAATAAGATCCTTCTAAAAATATTTTTAAAATATAAAAAATGAAATTCACAAACTATATATTTAGTCCTTAATTATACAGGATGTTTCAATAAAATATATACATAGTTTGAAAAAAAAAGATACCATGGCCTTGATAAGAAAAGATATACATATATATATATATATATACATATATATATATGTATATATATATATATATATATATATATATATATATGTATATATATCTCACATTAGATGCCATAAGCAAAGGAGTCTGCTAATTTCTTTATTTTTAGATAGCTCTCATAAGTCTTGCATATACCTTATATGTAAATATTTATTTGATTTCTTCATCATTAGTTTTTCAGGGAAGAGATTGTTTTTGCCTTCATCAGTATCCCTAAAGCAATACTTTGCTTGGAACATGGGAAATAATTAAAACATAACTTTTAACTTGAATTTACTTGAATATATATGTCCTTTTGATATTACTGCTTTCTGCATGTGTTGATCTAGATTTACCTTCATTTAATATTTTGTATATCCAATTAAATGTTCTTTTTTTCACTTCTTTGAGGAGATTCAACAACATAACTTTAAGCTTTTTTTTATAATGTCAATTATTTCTGTTATACATGCCATAAATTTTGTCATTTGCTCCTTTCTAAGTTATTTTCTCGTTTCTAATAAGAAATAGGTTAATATTGCCATAAAATTATATTCAAAAATTTATATTTGATTATATTAATTTTATGTTTGTGCTACCTGATTTGATTCTAAGTTACTATGTAGTTTCAAATTGAACTAAGGTTCTAGAGATTTGGGTTAATTATTATAAATATGAGCTTTATATTTTTTGTTGAGCTGCTTTTTATTTTCCTATGAACTTGCTTTTTGGTACTTTTTTGATAAAATGAATAATGCTTTATGGAATTTAATGATTCAGATCAATTTCTTTTATTATTCTTGCTTTTAAAAAATATTTTCAAAACATGTGTATAGTTTTGAAGATTCATCCTTGCAAAATCTGGTGCTGTAAATTTTTCCCTCCCTTTTCTCACCCCTCCTACAGATGGCAAATAATTCAATATATGTTAAACACGTGTAATTCTTTTATACATATTTCCACAATTGTGATACTGCCTAAGAAAAAACAGATGAAAAGGATAAAAAATGAGAAAGAAAAGAAAATGAAAGGAAGAAACAACAAAAAAGCAAAAATATTATAGGGTAAACCATACTCAGTCCCCACAGTCCTCTCTTTGGAAGCATATGGTTTACATCATAAGACCATTGAAAGTGGCCTGAATCACTTCACTGTTGAAAAGAGCATATCAATCAAAAATGATCTTTGTATAATATTGTTGTTGTTGTGAACAATATTCTCTTGGTTCTACTTACTTTACTAAATTTGTGTAAATCTCTCCAATCATTTCTGAAATCATCTCCTGATCATTTCTTATAGAACAATAATATTCCATAAAATTCATATACCGTAACTCATTCAGCCATTTTTCCACTAATGGGCGTTCCTTCAATATCCAGTTTCTTGCCACTACAAAAAAAGGCTCCTACAAACAATTTTGCACATTTGAGTTATTTTCCTTTTTTTATAATTGTTGGCAATACAGGCCCAGTAGAGACATACTGCATCAAAGGATGTGCTCAGTTTGATAGCCTTTTGGGCATAGATGTTAGGTTCTTACTAAGTGCTAAGTTGGTACTTAACAATTCTCTAGCTCAGAATTCACACCTTTAGTTCAAATCTTTAAGGGGGTCTACACCTTTGAAGGAATAGTTTAAAGAAGCAAGTTCATTGGTCAGTAAGGAGTTCACACAAGTCCCTGCAGTACCCACAAGCCCATTCTCTGGGAGGACAAAAAAAGTCAACATTGAGTCTGAAGGACAGTCTAGATTGAGTCAAAAAGAAGATGTCCCATGGATTCACAAGTCAGCAATCCCACACTTTTGGAGGGGAAGGCTCCAGAAGCCTCCCAAGAAACCTGCTCACAGAGGAAAAGATTATACAGAAAAGAAACTTCCTCCCAGAGAAGAATTATAATCTAGAGATGATAGGACTTCACAATTTGGCACCCAAACGTGGGGCAAGGACTTATTCTGAGCCCTTTAGAGGAGCTAGCCTGGACTTGACATTTTGGCACCTGAACAGGGACAGACACAATCCTGATCTCAGTAGAAAAATCTCTCTGACCCAGAAATAAGCGTTAGTAACAAGGAAACTTTGTTAAAGAGCTAAAGTAGAATTTCAGTGAAATGAGGCAAATTTTTAGAAAACAGCCTTCTGTTTCTGTTCAATGAAAATGTTTAGAGAACATTGTCAAAGTTATGAAAAGTCAAGGATTGATTATAAAGATGCTTGGTGCCCTGTGCATCTACAACTTGTTTTGCAAATCTTAAACATTTGTATAAATTATTATTAGTAAAAGTAGTAGTTATTTATTATCATCATTTTCATTTATTGTTATTAGCATACCTCTTCTCAGGTTATGTGTAAGTATATCAAAATCTGTTATGTATCTCTTAAGGGATTCTATAAACAATTGCACTGTTTTAGGTTTGGAAAGTATAATCCTATAAATTCTGGTCCTTACTGACTTGTGCTCAAAAGTTTTACACAACACATGAATTTCTATCTTTAACTCTTATATCCCCTCAAGTTCATAATAAAGATAAGGAACTGGGGAAAATAGCATTAAACTTGTTCAGGGTCATAAAACTTGTATTTGAGGTCAGTTTTAAAGAAAATTTGGAAATTGGGAAAATGAGTCTTGTGACTCCAGGCACAGGACTCTTATCTGCTTCACTATCTAGGTTCCCCATGTAAGCATATATTTATGTCTACATACTTATAAATATCTCAATCTATATTTATAAAAGTGCAAGTTCATTAGTAAACTCTACGTTAAGAATTTCTAATCTAGCCCAACTTTTTCATTTTACAAATGAGAAAATTTAAATGAGAGATACTAAGGGACTTCTCCAAGGTCACACATACATTATGTTTGAAAATGATATGGGAGTAAAAGCAAGCTTTTCTGACTATACTAGAGACATGGATGAATATTTTTCTCTCTTGATTGAATTAATCTGATTGCCACTATTTCATAGAGTTAGAATACCCAAATTTTATTTATGTATAACATAATCAGAGTAGCATAAATGCATACTAGCATGTGTAAATATGCAGAAAAGGAATTGTGTAAATCATTCTAGCAGTTGCAAAGAACAAGAACATATTTCATTTTGAGTTCAGATAAAATTGTCATCTGAGATGGGGTAAAGAAGGGCTAAGTTCTGAAGAATTATTGTTATATATATACTTTTAACATATTTAACATGTATGGGACTACCCTCTATCTAGGAGAGAGAGGTGTGGAGGGAAGGAGGGGAAAAGTTGAAACAGAAGTTTTTGCAAGGGTCAATGCTGAAAAATTACCCATGTATATGTTTTGTATGTAAAAAGCTATAAAATAGAATTACTATAAAGATTTTAACTGAAGGTTTCTAAGCACCCCAATAATTATACCTGAGCATAATTGGTGACCATAAAAAGTCCATGAAAAATCCAAGAAAAGAAGGCATGTTCTTTATTGCACCACTGTCAGCTCTATGGAAGCTTTAGGCCCCAATGTTTTTGTTTTTTTGTTTTCTTTTTTTTTTTCTTACAATCCATAATTCATAGTAAGAGTAAGACTGGGTGGTGTCTCATATATCCTGTCTAGAAGGCCCTTTGCTGGTAGCCTCTCCCATCCAAGGAAGAAATGGTATAAACTGTCATGAGATCTTTTGCTAACTTTGCAGAAGGGTTCAAACATTATTACAGACTGAAAGGAGTGCTTAACAGCCTTCATAACTCAAAATTAAAATCGCAATTCTGAGTCTGCTTACCTTTTTGTTATAGCATCTCATTTCTCTTTAGTCAGACTGACTATGATGATAGAGTTCTCAAAGTGATATTAATTTGGTTTGGGTCCATTGATCTGGGGAGTGATTTCCAAGCTCCATGTAAAATATATAAATTGGGATTTATATTTTACAACATTGTGATATAAATTGGCATTTACTTTCCTGAAAAGAAAGAAGTTCTTTGGTGATTTATTTATTTCATAGCTCATTTTAATAAGATCAATCCTGATGAACTCTATAATATGTGCATTCATCATTTCTTTGGTTGGGATATATATATATGTGTGTGTGTGTGTGTGTGTGTGTGTGTGTGTGTGTGTGTGTGTGTGTGTATACATACACACACAAAATCTCTGACAATTTTACAGAAAGTTTCAGGGCTGCAATAAATAGCATATGTTAAATGCAGGATACAGAAGAGAACAGAGGAAAAGAATCCTCTTCAAGCAGAAGAGGTCAACCAGTAATGAATTATACTCATTTTTTCTTTGTCTTCTTCTCATGCTCCTCTCCCAGTTAAAATTCAGTATGCATTCCATCTCTGGCATGATTTCTAAGATTGCATATTAGCAAAAACCAAGAAATTTCCTCTGTCATCTACACTATGATCTTTGAATTAAACCATTTGAACAGAAGATATGTTAGGTCTGGTTCCATAGGGTTTATTAAAGTAAATTGTCTTAGCAAATATGTCTGTTTCGTTTGATTCTCAGAAATAATTGGTTAATGAGAGAATGATTACTTTGCTCAGACATGATTACTGAAGAAATGTTTCATCCATATGTTGCTGAATAATGGGTAATTCTCCAGTGAAAGGGGGACAATGATTAGAAGAAATAAGATAGGTAGAGATATATTCCCCAAAGTGTTACTCTACTTTTTGTTAACAAGCTAGCTTTAAGGATAGTGTTTCCCTGAACAGGCATGGAAGTTCAAAATATCTAATCAGATAGATAATTTTCCATTTCACTTTTTTTTAGTTCAAAGAATGTTGCTTCATCTGATAAATAATGTGACTATACCAGCTGCTTTCTATGTTACTTTCCTCTAGCCGAATGTTGATTCATTATTCTACCTTGACAGAATGAAGTCATGTATTTATATTTAACTCTTTCCTACTATTTGTTGGTATGATGTCATCCATAAAAATGGACTCAAATATGCACATACACACATACATACAAGATGTATCTATAGGCTACACCAACTAGGAGATAAGAGATTATATAGAACTTTTCAAGAAGTCTTTCAGCCTTAAATTCCTTTTTTGTCACTATGCTTTTAATTTTAAATGACTTCCAATGCCAAAGAGGGAAATTTGGCCATTGTTCAGTCTTCAGGCTGCAAATCTGAGAGTAGTTAAGTTGTCTCAATTATTGTCAGACTAAGTTGTTTAGAGTTCACTCCTCCATGCCAAAGAATGCCTGTCTAAAGAATGAAATATTGTCTTGTATTACTGAAGGTACCAAATAAGCAAGCAAATAAAAAGTTTGATGGCATCAACTTGGAAAGAAACTGGCAAAGATTTCAGTGTCTATAATCCATAAGATTTTAATATCAATTTTATAAAAAAAAGGATCTTTCAAATAATGATCTATCCAAATTAATATATTTTATTTTTATTCTCTGGACCATCCTAAGATATCTTGAAATTTACCTCAAGTTTTCTTTTTTAAGCACCATACCTTAAATCCAAATCACTCAGACTCTCATTGATTGGGCAACTATTGGTCCCAATCCAAGCCATAATTGACTCAGAGTGAATATAAATAGCAATTGTTTCTGTTTTGGCCAGAAATCTAGAATGTCTTCCCTTGTCAGATTTTATTTTTTTGACTAGGTAAAAGATACCGTTCTTTGCCTTTATTCTTACCTAGCCCCAATTACTAAATGGGCATTGCCTCATTCAAACTGAGAATTGTTTAAAGACTTTAGCTTTAAAAGGCTAAGGTGCACTGTACATAGAGCCATCTCCAGTAATGCTGATATATATCTTGTCATTGGACCTACATGATTCTTGAGGAAAAAGTGAGGTTGGAGACTTTGCACAGTCCACCCTTACTTTAATCCAATTCACTTAAATGTCATGGTATTACTATCATGTTATCATATTCTTCTGTGAGAATGAAGGATAAACAACAACAAACATGGAACTCTACAGTGCCATGATATATGTATCAATTCTGAATGAAAGGAGAGTCCTGGTATGTGAGGGCAGAGAAATAAAAGTTTTTAACGCTCAAAGAAGGGGATTCTCATTTTCCTCTGTTATCTAAAAAGTTTCAGCCTTCAAACTTCTCAAGAGTAATTAGACTAGCAATGAAATTGATCAGAAAAAAATACAAGATTGGGAATTCTAAAAGTTAATCACAAAGCATACAACTAACTCTACAGTAAGATGAACAGCAATTGATAAGGAGTGGAATTGAAGTTATGCACTTCAAAAAGTCTGAATGGTTCCTTTTTTATTCTTTAAGAATGGTTCTACTTTTATAATATTTTATTTATATTCATTTTATTTTGTCAAAAGTGAATTTATTTTGTCTACAGAAGGTAACAATACCTATTTGTGGAGGTTAAATTTTGATTCACTTGTTTAGATAGCCATAAAATTTGGTTTGAGATTTTTTTTTGCCTGGTGGCAGTCACTCAGACAATAGGTATAAGACTTCAGAGAAATAATTTTGATCAAAATAACTGTTTAACCTACTCAATCACATAACAAGTAATTAATTACCAATTCAATAAGAGCACAACTCTCAGGAATCCTATAAAGAAATATTGGGGAATTATGTTGGTATGGCTGCCAAATAACCTAAATAACATATTAAAAAGTATATTTATTTAACACAAGAAGAGTTCACTGCTAACCCCAATAATTAATAGTAGTAGTGATAATAATAATAAGAATAATAATAAGAAGAATATCAATGATAATTTGTCTTGTTCTTTGAAGTTTGCAAGGCACTTTACACAAATTATTTCACTTTGTCTCAATTTTACAGATGAGGAAACTGAGAGTCAAAGAGATTAATTGACTTGCCCAGGATCACAAATCTAAGAGTCTGTGGAAGAATTCAAATATATTTTTATAACTGCAACTCCACACCTCACAGAAAAAGCTATATCTTTATAGATGAAGGAGTCTAGAAGTAAAGAAGCAATTTTTTTCTGTTTAAGGGCTAATAGATTTAAATATAAAGTGCTTCAACTGGAATACCCATTTTATTGTTCACAATTTCTCCACCAAAGTAGAATGTTTACTGGCCTTGAATCAGAAAACATGGGTTTAAATGCTCTATAATGATGTACTCTTGGTCAATATGCTTGGTATTTGTCTTGTTTCCTTTTCTACATTGTAGTCAAGTGACATATTTGCTATTTTTGTTCCCATACTACTCTTTCCAAATCTATATAGTTGTGCTTACCATCAGCCAGATCTTCCCATCTTACCTTATTAAAATCTTTCTCCCCCTTTAAAGTCAAACTCCTAAATTGTCATCTCTTCGCTAATATCTTTCTAGAAGCCTTTTACTGGAAAACACTTCTTTAGTCTCTCAGATCACTCACACTTAACTTTTCTTATGTTATTTTCTCTTAAAATACATATCATAGTTATTTATGTATATGTCTTAACTTCCTTCCCAGAGTATAAGCTCCTTCAAGATTGAAGGCTGTTAGATTTTTTCATTTTGTTTTCATAGAGAGCGCACACAAAAATTAAGAACCTAATTGTCACTGTCACAAGGATGTTGTCAGACTGTCACTGGGATGTTGAACCCAGATAATATAGAAGGAGAATTCACTTTGTAACATAGAGTGCTATATACACATAAACTGTAATCATTAATATGTATTAAATGAAAAACTTGAATATTTGGAGCTTCTTAGTATATAATAACAAGTTTTGGAAATGAGAATAAAAACTTGGTCATATATTACTTAGAAGAATTCTATATGCTAACTAAAGATAGCAATCTTAAGCTTAATTGTCAGTCAATAAGCATTAATTGTTTATTCAATACTTACTGTGGGCTGGGCACCATGCCAAGTGCTAAGGATATGATGAAAAGCAAAAATGAGGCTATTATTTGTTTTTTTTTAAGGACTAGGTCTCTCTATCTTGCCTGGATTCATCAGCTATTTGTGGACAACTTTATTACTGAGAGGTGTAGGAACTCTGATCTTGTTTCCTACCTGGCATTATTTGTTCCTTCTTAGATAGCTCACCACCTTGGTGCTAGACTTTATGTGCACTCCCAATCAGTCAATGAACATGCAGCTCAGATCTCTCAATTACTAATGATCCACCAATCTCAAATTCCCCAGCAGCAGGAATAATAAACATATGTCAGTATATCTGGCTTGGCTCACATTTAAATGGAGGAAACAGAATGGAACAATATTGGTTGAAATTGGAGATTATCTCAGAGGACAGGTATTTTCATCAATAGCAAAAGTAAGAAAAAGTTTCAAAATGCTCATCTGCATGCTTAGTAATCTGGTTTACTCCCAACAGAACATAAAATTGAGCTACTCACACTTGGATCAAGCTTTTGTTATTTAAAAGAAATCTCTAGTTTTTAGTAAGCAGACTCTAAGTAGTTTCACCTCAGAAAGCTTATTTTGGCCCCAAGAAAAGTTACAAAACTTTGAACCACAGCTCTTCAGCCATTGTATATACAAATGAAATAAATTGCTATTAGATACATTAATGAACAAATTGTAAGTCACAATAAGATAAGTATTATAATTTTATGCTTATAAAAAGGATAGAAAACTAGTGAGAGGTATAATGACCAGAGATAGGAGAAGTAAGGAATAAGGATAAATTAGAATGTATACTCCACTTCCCCAATGTTCCTAATTTTTAGGACAGCTAAAGATTCATTAAAAGACTTTCAAAATGATTTTGGTTTTAAGTTCTGGATAAAAGCTTATGTCAGTCTTCATTTTATCCAAATCCTCTGCTACCCCCCATCTCAATTCTCACAGTATGACAGATAAATTTCTTTTATTGGAACAGCCTTTCTTGGTATGGCAATATGCTTAATGTTCTGTTTGGAGCAAAAAAAAAAAAAAAAAAAGGCTTAAAGTGCTATTTTTCTTCTCTTCATTTAGAAGCAATCAGTCTTCTTCTTACTGAGCTCTTACTATGGGCAATCAATATCCCGAATTATATCCCATCAGCTGTGCAGGAAAATGCATATATTGTCTCTTTTTGTAAGCAAAGTTGTATTTGCCAGTTAAATCCCCAGGTAGTTAGCTTTCAAACAGTCAGATATAAAATTAGCAAATGAAACATCTGTTCCTCACTATTATTTTATAATAACATTAATTGGCAGATGTCTTTACATGACAGAGTAAAATATATTAGTCATTACTTTTATTTCCATTGGATAATGCTTTTGGTCACCAAATATTATTTACCTGAAAAAACCATGTCAGTAAGAATCAACAGTGTATTAGACTCAGAGAAAAAAGTGAGTTCTGCTTTCAGAACCTCTTTGACACCAAAGCCATCTGCCCAACTATAACTGTAAATATGATGCCCCAAAACACACCATTGCTCAGAACCTTACCCTTTCTTGCTGCCAGTTTTGGTATTTTAATTTTCATGTAGTTTGTACAAAAGCACTGTGCCAATTCAATTACTGCCTGATTAATGAAGTGTTGCAGGTTTATTTCAGGGGTCTAGCTAGCTATGAATTAGCATATTGGGGCCTATACTCTACTGTTTTGCCCTGATATGCTTTGAAAAGTCCCAGTGCAATTAAAAAACTCTAATATGCTTTAAATAGTTATTTGAGAAAACACATCCAGACTTTTTTAAACTCCTCTGGGACTGTTTAAGCACATCCAGATTTATTATAACACATCTAAAATTCCCTTAAAAATACTCTTTAGTTTTCCATGGCAAGCTTCTGAAAATTATCTCTAATCATCCTAAGAGTTCGTTGTAGACAGGATGGTTATTTTGTTTTCCTAATCTCTTCTTCTGCCATTGATTCAGGGCCTTCTCTGACCTCTCTCAAACCAATTGTAGAATAAGCCTCTGAACTGGTTTTGGAGTGACAGAACCCACAAATATTTGGAGTATAGCACATTTCCAAAAGAAGCTACTTTGGAAGACCTTCAGAAGAGATGTTTCAATCAGGAAAGGGGAGAGTCTGCCAAGCCCAGATCTCAGCATAAGGAGCCCAGGGTACAGATCTAGAATGGGGAGCCAGAACAGTGAGGATCCATGTACCAGGGAATCTTCAGTGAGGCTTTTGGGCTACTCTTTCCTGGTTGCAAGCAGGTGGTTTAGCAAATTTGTTGTAAGACACCCAAAAGCAAACACAAAAGGCAAATTGTAAGCCACTGAGCCACAAAAGAACATGGGACTTTGCTGTGATTACCCAGTACCAGAAGTCAGTCAATAGAACTGTCCCAGGCCAAATTAAAGCAGCTGCCACCCCTTTGCCTTAGGAGCAGATCTCAACCCTTAAAATGAGTAAAAATTTAAAAAAAATTATGACCATAGACAGCTTTAGTCAAGAGAAAAATATAACTCAAATCCTGAGGTTCCTAAAGGCAATAGATGAAGCCACAAAGGGAGATATGAGCTGCTCCCCATTTCACAAGGCTTTCATGGAAAATTTAAAAAATGATCTTAAAAGAGAGAAAAAATGAGGAAAGGAAATGAGATCTTTGCAAGAGGGTATGGAAAAGGAGAAATAGAAATTATATGAAGAAAACTACTTAAAATAGATATGATGAAATGGAAAAAGCTTATAACTCCCTACAAAATATATATGAAAAAATCAATTTATTGGAAAACAATTAGAGAAATGGAAAAATGCAATGAAGAAAGCAACTCATTTGAAATTTCAATTGATCAAATACAAAAGGAGCTAAATAAGGTAACTGATGAAAATAAAACATTAAAAATTAGAATTGAAAAAATGAAAATGAACAATTTAAATAGACTTCAATAATCAATCAAACAAACCCAAAAAAATGAAAAATAGAAGTAAACATAAAATACCTCCTTGGAAAAACAACGGATGATGAACATAGATCTAGGAGAAACAATTTACAAATTATTTTATTCCCTGAAAGCCATAATGAAAAAAAGAGTCTAGACATCATCTTTCAGGAAATCATCAAGAAAAACTATCCTAATGTTTCAGAAGCAGAAGGTAAAGTATTCATTGAAAGAATTCTATCACAACCTGAAAGAGCCCCAAAAATGAAAACTCCAAGGAATATAATAGCTAAATTTCAGGATTATCAGATCCAAGAAAAAAATTTGGGAAGCAGCCAGAAAGAAAAAAATTAAATATTAAAGAGCCATAATCAGAAATACCCAGAAGCTAGCAGACTCAATTTTAAAAATTCAAGGCCCTGGAATCTGTTAAAATGAAAGGCAAAGAAACTTGAATTGCAGCCAATAATCAAGTATCCAGCTAAATTGAGCATTATATTTCAGGAAAGAAGATGGACATTCAATGATACATGTGAATTTCATTTATTTCTGATGAAAAGACTGGTGCTGAACAAAAAATTTGATCTCTAAATACAGAACTCTAGAGAAATATAAAAAGGTAAAAAAGAAAGAACTTTGAGAAGTATATTGCTATTGTGGGTATACTTAGAGAGTGTGGATATAATTGGATTTTATTGTAATAATATAATAAAGAAAGGAGAGGTAGAAAACAGATTGTGCTGGGAAAAGAGGAAAATGGAGGCAGATTGAGGTAAATTTCATCTCATGAAGAGGGAAAGAAGATCTATTATAATGGAGGAAAAGAAGGAGGGTGTGAACATTGCATGGATCTTAATCTCATCAGATTTGGTTCAAAGAGGAAATATAAGACATATTTGGTTTCACAAAAAAAAAAAAAAAAAAAAAAAAAAACTTGTATCACCTTATAGGGAAGTGGGAGGAGAAAGGGGGAAAGAAAAGGGAATGCTAATAGAAGGGAAAACAGAAGTAGTAAGGGAAAGGTATAAGAAAGGGGGAGGGGCTGTAAAGCAAGAGGATATTTTGAGGGAGGTGGTAGTCAGAAGCAAAATACTGAGAACAAGGGAAAAGAGGAAAGAAAAGAGAAAACATAATTTAGGAATGATAGGAAATACAGAATTAATTATTTGAATTGTAAATGTAATTGAGATGAACTCTCCCAAAAAACAGAAGTGGAAAACAGACTGTATTAAAAGCCAAAATCTGACAACATGTTGGTTACAAGAAACATATTTAAAGCAGAGTGATACATAAAGAGTAAAGATGGAGCATGATTTATTATCAGCTAAAGTGAAAAAAAAAAAAAAAAAAAGGTGGGGTAGTGGATCCTGATCTCAGATCACACAAAAGTAAAAAATATATATAATTAAAAGTATAAGAAAGTTAAGCATGTTTTGCTAAAGGGTACCATAGATAATGAAGCAATAGCAATAGCACCAAATGGAATAGCATTTGTATTCCTACAGGAGAAATTAAGAGAAATACAAGAAAAAATAGACTCCAAAATATACTAGTCGGGTATCTCAATCTTGCTCTCTCAGAACTTGATAAATCAAACCACAACATAGATTTTTAAAAAGATGTTAAAGAAATAAATAGAATCTTTGAAAAGTTAGGTTTTTGGAGAAAATTGAATGGGGACAGAAAGAAATATACTTTATTTTTCTCAACAGATAGTGGAACCTAAACAAAAATTTACAATGTATTAGGGAATAAAAGCAAAAAAAAAAAAAAAAAAAAAAAAAAAAACAGAAAGGCAGAAATAGTAAATGAATTTTTTTTTCAGATAGTGATGTAATAAAAATCACATGCAATAAAAGGCCAGAGGAAAATAGACCAAAAATTAATTGTAAACTAAATAATATAATATAACGCTAAAGAATAAATGGATGAAACAACAAATCATAGATACAATCTATAGCTTCATCCAAGAGAATAGCATTAATGAAACAACATACCAAAATTTGAAGGAAGCAATTATTAAAGAAAAAGTTATAAGTCTAGAAACTTACTTCCATAAAATAGAGAAAGATAAGAACAATGAGTTGGGCTTACAAGTAAAAAAGCTAGGAAAAGAACAAATTAAAAATCCTAAATTAAATACCAAATTTGAAATTCTGAAAATAAAAGGGGAGATTATTAAAAGTGTACATAAAAGAGCTATTGAATTAATAAAACAAAGAGTTGGTTTTATGAAAAAAACAACAAAATAGATAAATAATTAATTTGATTAGAAAAAGAAAAGAAGAAAATCAAATTGTTAGGCTCAAAAATGAAAAGGGAGAACTTTCCACCAAGGAAGAGGAAATTTGACCAATAATTAGCAGTTATTTTGCCAACTATAAATGAAAGCTATGCTGGAGAATTATAGAGGGGTGAAATCAACAGCATGGAATACAAAACACAAATATTGAAGAAAACATTTCCATAACAAAATAGATTTGGTGAAATGGAGGGGGGAGAAGATATACTGAAGAAAACAACTCTTTTGAAGGTAGAATTGGCCAAATAGAAAAGAAGGCACAAATCTAATTGAAAAAGATAATTCATTAAAAATTAGAATTGGACAAGTGAAAGCCAATAACTCAATAAAACATCAAGAATGAGTCAAGCAAAATTAAAGAAAAAGAAAAAAAAATGAAAGAAGATTTAAAATACCAAATTGGAAAAACAACTAACCTAGAAAATAGATCCAGAAAGAAAAAACATATTTTATTTTATTTTTATAAAGTAAACTTATTTTATTGAAATACCCTTATCCCAAAAAAAAAAAAAAAAAAAAAAAATTAAGGAACTTCATGGATCCCTGGTCAAAAACCCTTGCCCTAAAATTTTCACTTATTGAGTCTAGTTTTCTCTATCTAAGGCCAAGCAATCCTCCTTTTTTTATTATGGCTTTTTATTTACAAGATATATGCATGGGTAATTTTTCAGCATTAACAATTGCAAAACCTTTTCTTCCAATTTTTCCCTTCCTTCCCCTCACCCCCTCTTGCAGATGGCAGGTTAACCAATACATGTTAAATATGTTAAAGTATATGTTAAATATTGTATTTAACATGTCCATACAGTTATTTTGCTTTACAAAAAGAAATGGACTTTGAAATAATATACAATTAACTTGTGAAGGAAATCAAAAAAGGCAGGCGGACAAAAATAGAGGGATTGGGAATTCTATGTAGTGGTTCATACTCATCTCCCAGAATTCTTTCACTGGGTGTAGCTGGTTCAATTCATTACTGTTCTATTGGAACTGATTTGATTCATCTAATTGTTGAAGAGGGCCACATCCATCAGAATTGATCATCATATAGTATTGTTGTTGAAATATATAATGATATTGTGGTCCTGTTAATTTCACTCAGCATTAGTTCATGTAAATCTCTTTAGGCCTTTCTGAAATTATCCTGCTGGTCATTTCTTAGAGAACGATAATATTCCATAACATTCATATACCACAATTTATTCAGCCATTCTCCAATTGATGGGCATCTGTAAGGGTTAAAAAGCCTCTGGAAGCAAGGAAGGCAGTTCAAGGCATGTGGGAGGACCTGAGGGATGAGAGGTTCAGAGGCGCAGGCCAGTCCTACATGGAGGTGGGGCACAGCCCCATGAGGCGGTGTCTGATTCCATGTACCACGCCTCCCTCCTTAGTGCTCTCAAAGCCTAGCATGCCTCCCTCCTTCTTTTCAGGCCAATCACATTATGCCAGGTTCCTAGAGGACTTCCCCCCTCCCCCATATCATCTGTGGGGTATAAATATGTGCTATCTCAGAATAAAGTTCTCTTTTGCTTCACCCCTACCTAATGGTGGTCTGTCTCTATGGGATCCGGGTTGGTGCCCGAAGACAGATAAGTGTGGCCTAGCCGTGCCGTCAACAGACGGGCATTAAGAGTAGCTCTAAGGGGAGTTACCAGGTTAGAGTAGTCCATAGGGGTAACAGGCATTCACTCAGTTTCCAATTTCTGGCTACTATAAAGAGGGCTACCACAAACATTCTTGCATATACAAGTCCCTTCAGTAAAGAAAAAAATTAAAATCATTCCACTTCATGAAAGCCATGTTCAAAAAAAAAAAAAAAAAAAAAAAAGTCTGAGCAATCTTTCAAGAAAAAAATCAAAGAAAACTGATTTTATCTCCAAGATTTATCGAGATAAAATAATCATTGAAATAATATACCAGTCACATTATGAAAAAGACTCTAGAATGAAAATACCAAATCATTTTATAGCCAAATTCTAGAATTAGCAGATTAGGGCAAAAGTACTGCAATAGTCAGAAAGAAACAATTCAAATCACAAGGAGCTACATATAGAATTACTCAACACTTAACAGTTTCCACATTAAAGGATCAACAGGCCTAGTATATGATATTCTAAAAGACAAAGAGGAATTGAATCAGCTACCCAGCAGAATTGAGCTTAATATTTTATGGGAAAAATAAAAACATTCAATAAAATAGGGGATTTTTCAATCAATTCTGATGATAATAGAAGAACCAACCCCCCCCAAAAAAAATCAGTCTTCAATAACCTGTAATTTTCTTTGAGGTCTCTGTAGTAGCCTTCATTTCAGTGCAGTAATCACCACAAGAACAGTCAGGTTTTAAAATCCAAATCCTTTATTATCTCTTTGAAGTCTTCTCTCCTTTTCAGGGTTCTGATTAGCTTTCTTAAAGGCCTTCCAAAGTCTTGGTTTCAGTGGAGAAGCTAAGAAGGACAGCATTGCCATCAAAGTGGTATGAGATGGGATGAATGAATCTGAATTTAAGGGCTTGTGGTTCAGCCCCTACTCTACTTGTCTTCCCTAGACTTGAATCCAAGCTCTCTCAGTCCCCCAGAGAGCCACCAGGAGCCTGACTGAAGGTGGAAATGAGTCTCTCTAAATTTTCCCTGGCTTATATGCTCTATTTTAATTATGAACCAATCATATCACTAGGAAACCATTATTTGTTGTAAAGTTAAATCAATCATACTGAACTTAGAGAACTATTAAGCTTCATGCTACACTAGATTAATATTTGTCTCATCAATTCTACTGACAACATCTTGTAAGAATCCTTATTTCATAGTTCTGGCCCATAACATCTCCCACTTTCTTTTGTTTTAGAACATAGGTGGTCACATCTTTCCTGACTTCTCAAGGGGGTGAAAACACCAAAAAAAGGGAGGTGATCACACTCTCCTTGATGTCTCAGGAAGGGAGATGAAAACCAAAGGAAAATGGAGGATCAAACCAAATTAGTGGGTTTCTTAAGGGTCTCACTTGAAACAGGTATACATAAAGCCATCAATATGAGAGGTATTACACATAATTATATAAATTACATAATCATATAGTAATATAGGCTAATAGTGATGCAATAAATAACATGAATCAACACAAGGAATTATACATGTCTGTAAATCCTAGAAGTAGTCCAAAACAAATCTATTGTTCATTATTATTTCATGTGCCAGGAAATCCAATAATTCCTGCAAGTTTTGAAGTCCTGCAATAGTCTCATCATGTGTTAAGGACTCCAATGATTCCTGCTGGTTTTGAAGTTTTGCAACAATCTTATTATCAGCCATGCTCTTTTAGTGTCACATGTTTTTTAGGTCTTCTCCTTTGTTTCAAGGTTTTTCTCTGTTTCTTTCTCTCTCCAATGGACAAGCTGAATACAGCTCATTGGCACTCATCTGATTCCTTCTCCATTTGTAGAGACATAAGCAAACCCTTTCTCCCAAGAAGTTAACCATCTAGTCCCTTCCATTCACCACCTTTCTCTCTTGGCAATTACATTGGAGCTACTCGCACTAGATACTGCTCTTCTGTTGAGTTTAAAAGCCTGTATTCTCCCCACTTGTAATCCCCTTCTCCCATCTGATTGCTTATTGGCAGATTGATCATATCAGAGCATTGAAGTTCTAAATTCTCTCTGGATGTAAACTCGGTAGCATCATGCCCACCTTTTTTTGTTTGTGTCTTGGAGCTGGGCCCAGCCTCTCATTTCCCTGGATCAATCTATATTCTGAGTCCCAGTGGAAGAACTTATTGAATTTTGGACATAGGGTTTTGGGTTTTAGTCTCTCACCATGTTTTCTTATTCTATCTCTATGCCTATATTGAGCTTTCAGATGCCCTATTTTATCACATTGAAAGCACTGATCTGTGTCTCTGGAAGTCCCTTGTGAAAAGGGATCCTGTCTTGCCATGGGGAGTGAGCCTACTAGTGTGTAGAAAAGGAAGTATAGGTCTGCGTTAAGTCATTCATTTTGGCTCCCCCAACATGTAATAATAGTAAGGGTGGGAATTAGGGTTGTTTCAAACAGGATATAGAATATAATTAATTCTGATGAGGTAAAGGCTATAATTAATGATAGTTGGAGAATAATTAGTATAGTTAGGTAGATTTTTTTTTTGTGTGTTAAGGGTTCGTGGGCTAAATGGTTTTGGCTTGCAATTATTATTAGTGGTAAAAGTCAACATGATAGGACTAGAAGAGGTCCTGATAGAGAATCCAGTGAAAAAGATGGGTTGTCATTGTAACCTAGGTCTGAGCTGTGATACAGAAGGGTTAAGCTTCAAATGCTAATTAAAAAGCTATGTGTTGTGGTGTTAATTCAGATTCAGGACTTTTTTGAGTATCAGGTTAAAGGAATTAATATGAGGGTTGATATAAGGATTTTTAGAATTGTATGAGGTTAAGATTTTGGATGTGATCAGAGCCGTGGGTGGCGGAGATTTTAACTAGCAGTGCTAGACCAATGGCTGCTTCACAAGCTGAGAAGACTAGGAGAATTAAGGGGGTTATAGATATTGAGAATATGTGGAAGTGAGTAATTAAGAGGGTTATGAGGATAAAAAGGGATAACATTATACCCTCTAGGCATAAGAGGGTTGATATTACATGGTGATTTATTGAGTTGAAATCAATTATCTTACTTAGATAAAAAACCTATTTGGTTCATTCAAGGCCTCAGATCTTGGGAAGTCTGCATCATAGCCTGGGTATAAAAGGCATTTGTGGTTACTGTGGCACAGTGATTTCTGATCTCCTTTAAAAGAGCATCTTTTTGTAGTCCCCATATAATTCTTCTACAAACTTCATTAGCATTTTCTCTAGCAAATTGTTTGATCATTATTCCTGTAGCTGCATTTTCTCCAGTGGTTCTTGTGACAGCTGTCAGCAGTTGTCCCACAAAATCAGCAAAAGGTTCATTTAGACCTTACTCTATTTTTGTGAAGGATTCCCCTCACTGTGAGTGTGCCCCATGCTTTTATAGCAACAGCAGCAATTTACTCATATGTTGCTAATGGGATAATTAATCTGTACTGAAGTGTCTGCATACTGACCTTTACCTGCTAGTTTGTCAAAAATGATTTGTACATTAAGTTCAATTTGCCTATTTCATTGGGCTTCTATCCTGCATAGTTCACTCTATTCAGAAAGCTCAAATTTTGTCCAGGTTCTAAACATACCCTTGCTATATATTTCCTATCACTAGGGGTTAAAATTTCATAAGCCAAATTATGTAATAACATATTAACATTAGATGATGCAGCCCCATAAAGAGTGCAATTCCTTATTATTGCTCTGTAAGAAATGACCAGCAGGAGGAATACAGAGAGGCTTGGAGAGACTTACATCAACTGATGCTGAGTGAAATGAGCAGAACCAGAAGATCACTGTACACTGCAACAACAATACTGTATGAGGATATATTCTGATGGTAGTGGAAATCTTCAACATAAAGAAGAGCCAACTCACTTCCAGTTGATCAATGATGGACAGAGGTAGCTACACCCAGAGAAGAAACACTGGGAAGTGAATATAAATTGTTAGCACTAATATCTGTCTGCCCAGGTTACATGTACCTTCGGAATCTAATGCTTATTGTGCAATAAGAAAATGGTATTTACACACATGTATTGTATCTAGGTTATATTGTAACACATGTAAAATGTATGGGATTGCCTGTCCTCGGGGGGAGGAAGTAGAGGGGGGGAGATAATTTGGAAAAATGAATACAAGGGATAATATTATAAAAAATATATAATAAAAAAAGAGTGCAATTATTTTTCATATCCTTGATTTTTCCAGATCAGAAGGAGTGTATCTTCTCCTTTGTTTACCTGAAGAGTCAAACTCTACAATAACAGGATATGCATTTATAAAATCAGATATATCCTGTCCTTTAGTCTTAAAATCAATTGTATTGTTATATGTATAAAATGTTTCTTTAGGAATCAAATCAGTACCATTATTATTGTAACAGTCACATAGTTGTTCTACTACTAATTTCCACTCCTTTGGATCTAATTATTTTTCCTTTGAGAACCAAGGAGATGTGTACTGTACTGTTTCTAAAAGTTACAGTCAAACCTTGGTTATTTATGGGTTTAACTATGCTTTCAATACATTTTTCTTGAAGGGGAAAAGAAGGCTCTTTTATAAGCATTTGTCTCATTTCAGCAAAAAAAAAAAAAAACACTACTTTATCCCTTAAGAAAGTTTCCTTCTTGTCTGTTTTTGTACTCACCCTAATTTCTGGGTCACAGATGTAGGTCTTTGGTCCCACATTCAGGCACTAATATGCAATGTTCTTTGTTTAATTTTCTTGAGGTCTCTGGAGAAGCCTTCCTTTCAACTCAGTAATCACCACAAGGACAGCCAGGTGTTAAAGACCAAAAGAAGCAAAAAAGGTAAACAGTGAAAAACTACATTATTTAAAAGTTAAACTTTTTACATCACTATATAGGAAGACAATAATTGTAACTATTGAGTTCTAATACAGTTGGAAGGAGTATGCATAGGTAAAAGTATGAGTATAAGTTTACTTTGATGTGATGACATCAAAAAAATAGGAGTGAGAAAAGGATTGATATATTGATATGGAAGGTATAGCCAAGATAATGGAGTAAAGCCAGAAAGCTGCTTGAGCTCTCCTAATTTCCTTCAAAAGGTATATGAAACTAAGCTTACTTCAAAATCAAATGCAGAAGGCAGAAATAGTAAATGCATCTTTTTCAGATCATTATGCAATGACAATCATGTTATAAATAGCCAAGGAAAATAGACAAATACATTTAGACACTAAATAATCTGATCCTAAAGAATGAATGGGTAAAACAACAAATCATTGAAACGTTTGAGAATTTCATCCAAGAGAATGAAAATAATTAGACAATATACTAAAATTTAAGGGATGCAGCCAAAGCAGTTCTTAGGGTAAGTTTCATATCTCTAGATTCTTACTTGCATAAAATAGAAAAAGAGAATATCCACAAATTGTGCATACAACTAAACTTTAATCCCCAAAGTAAGTACCAAATTTGAAATTCTGAAAATAAGTGGGGAAATTAATGAAATCAAAAAACCAATAAACAAAACTAAGAGCTGGTTTTATGAAAAAAACAAAATAGATAAACCTTTAGTTAATTTGATCAGAAAAAAGGAAAGAAGAAAAATCATATTGCTAGTATCAAACGTGAAAAGGGTAAGCTTTCCACCACTGAAGAAGAAATTGGAGCAATAATAAGGAGCTATTCTTGCCCAACTATATGCCCACAAATGTGATAATCTAAATGAAATGGCTGAATACTGACAAAAATATAGAATGCCCAGATTAACAGAGGAAGAAATAAATTACTTAAATTGTCTAATTTAAGAAGAAATTGAGTGATCTATTTATCAATTCACTAAGAAAAAATCTCCAGGGCCAAATAGATTTACATATGAATTCTATGAAACATTTGAAGAACAACTAATTCCAATATTATGCAATGTATTTGGAAAAATAGGAAAAGAACTATGCTTACAAAATTATTTTTATGACAGAGACATGGTATTGATACCTAAACCAGGTGGGGTCAAAACAGAAAAAGAATATTCAAAACCAATTTCCTTAATGAAAATTTATGTAAAATATTAAATAAAATATTAGCAAAGAGATTAAAACCAAGTTATTCCCAGGTTAACATGTTATGGCCAATAGGATTTATATCAGGAATTCAGGACTCGTTCAATATTAGGAAAACCATTACCATAATTGGCTATATCAATAACCAAAAGACAAAAATCATATGATTATCTCAGAAGGTACAGAAAAATCATTTAACAAATTATAATAACCATTCCTCTTAAAAAGCATTAGAAAGTATAGAAATAAATAGAGTTTTCCTTAATATGATCAGTAGCACCTATTTAAACTCATCAACAAGCATCAGATATAAGGGAGATTAACAAGAACCATTCCCTTTTAGATCAGGGGTGAAACAACTTTGTCCGCTATCATCATTACTATTCAACATTATATTAGAAATAATTGCATTACTTCTTTTTATTTAACTACCATAAAATAAAATTTTATATGTATTGTATTTGTATTTGTATTTATTTGTAAAATTTATTTTATTATACCTTTTTATTTATAAAACATATGCATAGGTTTCACCATTGACTCTTGCAAAACCTTCTTTTCCAAATTTTCCCCTCCTTCCCCCCACCCACTCCCCTAGATGGCAGGTAGTCCAATGCATGTTAAATATGTTAAAATACATATTAAATCCAATATATGTATACATATTTATACAGTTATCTTGCTACACAAGAAAAATTGAATCTAGAAAGAAAAAAAAACCTGAGAAAGAAAACAAAAATGCAGGCAAACAGTAACAGAAACAGTGAAAATCCTATGTTGTGGTCCATACTCACTTCCCACAGTACTCTCTTTGGGTGTATATGGTTTTCTTCATCACTGAACAATCGGAACTGGTTTGAATCACCTCATTGTTGATGAAAGCTACATCCATCAGAATTTATTATCATGTAGTCTTCTTGTTTCCATGTATAATGATCTCCTAGTTTTGCACATTTCACTTAGCATCAATTCATGTAAGTCTCTCCAGGCCTCTCTGAAATCATCCTGTTGGTCATTTCCTATAGAACAATAACATTCCATAACATTCATATACCACAGTATATTTAGTCATTCTCCAATTGCTAGCCATCCATTCAGTTTCCAATTTCTAGCCACTACAAATAGGGCTACCACAAACATTTTTGTACATGTGGGTCGCTTTCCCTTTTTTAAGAATTTTTTGGGGATATAAGCTCATGTGTAACACTGATGGATCAAAGGGTATGCACAGTTTGATAACTTTATGAGCATAGTTCCAAATTGCTCTCCAGAGTAGTTGGATCCATTCACAGTTCCCAGTTTTCCCACATGCTCTCCAACATTCATCATTACCTTTTCCTGTCATCTTAACCAATGTGAGTGGTATGTAGTGGTATCTCAGAGTTGTCTTAATTGAAATAATTGCATTATTCCTAAGAAAAATAAGAGAAGGAAAAGAGATGAAATGAATTAGAATTGGTAATGAATAAACTAAATTAGCATTCTTTGCAGGTGATATAATTGTATGCTTAGAACATCTTAGAGAATCAACTAACAAACTCCTAAAAATGATTTACAACTTTAGCAAAGTTACATGACACAAAATAAATCCACATAAATCATCAGAACTTTTACATATTACCAACAAAGTCCAACAGCAATAGATACAAAGAAAAATTCTATTTATGATAACTTTTAATAACATAAAATATTACAGTCTACCTGCCAAGAAAGTGAGGAACTATATGAACATAATTATAAGACACTTTTCACACTAATCAAGTCAGATCTAATTAATTGGAAAAATACCAAGTATCAAGCAAATATAATAATAATGACAATACTACCTAAATTAATCTAGTTAGTCAGTGCCTTAACAATTAAACTGCTAAGAAATTATTTTACAGAACTATAAAAAATAATGACAAAGTTCATTTGGAAGGATAAAAGCTCAATAATTTCAAGAGATTAATGAAAAATAATAATCAATAATCATAGAAATCTAGTGTTTGACAAACCTAAATACTACAGCTTTTGGGATAAGAACTCACTATTTGATAAAAACTGCTGGGAAAAATTGGAAATTAGTATGGCAAAAAGTAGGCATAGACCACATACCACTGTATAACAACTTAAAGTTAAAATGGTTTAATGATTTAAACATAAAGAGTGATATTATATGTAAATTAGAAGAATAAAAATTGTTTACCTCTCAGATCTGTGTAGAAGAAAGAAATTTGTGACAAAAGAAGAACTTGAGTACATTACTGAATGCAAAATGGATAATTTTGATGATATTAAGTTTAAAAGCTTTTGTATAAACAATATTAATGCAGCCAAAATTGCAATAGTATCAATAAACTGGAAAAAATATTTAACATTCAAGGGATTTCATAAAGACCTCATTTCTAAACTATTTACAGAATTAACTCAAATTTATAAGAATTTTCTCATTGATAAATCATCAAAGAATATGAACGGGCACTTTTCAGATGAAAAAATCAAAACCATTTCTAATCATATGACAAAGTGTTAAAAATCATCATTGGTAAGAGAAATGTAAATTAAGACAAGTCTGAGGTATCACTACGAACCTTTGAGAGCATAAACAGAGCAAAAAGCAAAAGAGAAAAAATAAAACAAAAACATGTAATTCAATAGAAACAAACTATTTATATCTTAATAATCTTGTATCTTAATTGTAATCTTAATAATTGTAACACTTTCTTTTGGGACCTCAAGTTCATTCTTTATTTGTACTACAAAAAATGCATTCTTACAGCCCACCTAAACATTCTTTAGAAGAGTATTTATTTTTCACAGTAATTTGGAATTCCTATTAGTCTTTGTTTCTCTTCAGTTTTCATGAAACATGAAAATTAATTCAAGGGAACCTTTTTGTACCAATATGGGAAACTTCTTATTTTTTCCTGTTTTGTTTATAAATTCATAGTTATTTTCTCTCCATATCTACTAAAGCTATGAAAATTTTAAGTTGGTTATTTAATTATTTATGTGACTGTGATTCTGAATATTGAACTAATAATGCTTTTGGTTGTTGAAAATATTATTTTGCATTTATTTGTTCTTACATCAAAAACTTCAAAAAATTGCATCACTAATAGTACAAGTATAGGGAATATACATAGAGGGCATAGGTATAATATGAATTTGACAGAATTATATAAGAAGTAATGGATAAGAAAGAGAAGTGCACTATGTATAGGAGTAAGTTATTTCACATGAAATTTTCTTTTTTTTTTCTTTTTTTCTTTTTTATTCATTTTTCCAAATTATCCCCTCCCTCCCTCCACTCCCTCCCCCCGATGGCAGGTAATCCCATACATTTTACATGTATTACAATATAACCTAGATACAATATGTGTGTGTAAATACCATTTTCTTGTTGCACATTAATTATTAGCTTCCGAAGGTATAAGTAACCTGGATAGATAGACAGTAGTGCTAACAATTTACATTCGCTTCCCAGTGTTCCTTCTCTGGGTATAGTTATTTCTGTCCATCATTGATCAACTGGAAGTGAGTTGGATCTTCTTTATGTTGAAGATTTCCACTTCCATCAGAATACATCCTCATACAGTATCGTTGTTGAAGTGTATAGTGATCTTCTGGTTCTGCTCATTTCACTCAGCAGCAGTTGATATAAGTCTCTCCAAGGCTCTCTGTATTCCTCCTGTTGGTCATTTATTACAGAGCAATAATATTCCATAACCTTCATATACCACAATTTACTCAACCATTCTCCAATTGATGGACATCTATTCAACTTCCAGTTTCTAGCTACAACAAAAAGAGCTGTCACAAACATTTTGGCACATACAGGTCCCTTTCCACTCTTTAGTATTTCTTTGGGATATAATCCCAATAACAGCAATGCTGGGTCAAAGGGTATGCACAGTTTGACAACTTTTTTGGGCATAGTTCCAAATTGCTCTCCAGAATGGCTGGATTCTTTCACAACTCCACCAACAATGTATCAGTGTCCCAGTTTTCCCACATCCCCTTCAACATTCATCATTATTTGTTCCTGTCATGTTAGCCAATCTGACAGGGGTGTAGTGGTATCTCAGAGTTGTCTTAATTTGCATTTCTCTGATCAGTAGTGATTTGGAACACTCTTTCATATGAGTGGAAATAGTTGCAATTTCATCATCTGAGAATTGTCTGTTCCTATCCCTTGACCATTTATCAATTGGAGAATGGTTTGGTTTCCTATAAATCAGGGTCAGTTCTCAATATATTTTGGAAATGAAACCTTTGTCAGAACCTTTCCTTTTAAAAATATTTTCCCAATTTGTTACTTCCCTTCTAATCTTGTTTGCATTAGTATTGTTTGTACAGAAACTTTTTAGTTTGATGTAATCAAAATCTTCTATTTTGTGATCAATAATGATCTCTAATTCTCCTCTGGTCATAAATTCCTTCCTCCTCCACAGGTCTGAGAGGTAGACCATTCTCTGTTCCTCTAATCTATTTATGATCTCATTCTTTATGCCTAAGTCATGGACGCATATTGATCTTATCTTGGTATATGGTGTTAAGTGTGGATCCATATCTAATTTCTGCCATACTAATTTCCAGTTTTCCCAACAGTTTCTTCCGAATAATGAATTTTTGTCGCTAATGTTGGTATCTTTGGGTTTGTCAAAGATTAGATTGCTATAGATGTACCCTTTTTTGTCCTTTGTATCTAATCTGTTCCACTGATCTACCATTCTATTTCTTAGCCAGTACCAAATGGTTTTGGTGACTGCTGCTATATAATATAGCTTTAGATCAGGTACACTTAGACCACCTTCCTCTGACTTTTTTTTCATTAGTTCCCTTGCAATTCTCGACCTTTTATTCTTCCATATAAATTTTGTTGTTATTTTTTCCAGGTCATTAAAATAGTTTCTTGGGAGTCTGATTGGTATAGCACTAAATAAATAGATTCATTTGGGGAGTATTGTCATCTTTATTATATTCGCTCGGCCTATCCAAGAGCACTGAATATCTTTCAAATTATTTAAATCTGACGTTATTTTTGTGGCAAGTGTTTTGTAATTTTTCTCATATAATTCCTGACTATTCTTTGGTAGATGGATTCCCAAATACTTTATACTCTCAACATTTGTTTGGAATGGAATTTCTCTTTGTAGCTCTTGCCGTTGCATTTTGTTGGTGATATATAAGAATGATGAGGATTTATGTGGATTTATTTTGTATCCTGCCACTTTGCTAAAATTCTGAATTATTGCTAATAGCTTTTTAGCAGAGTCTTTGGGGTTCTCTAAGTATACCATCATGCCATCTGCAAAGAGTGATAGTTTGATTTCCTCATTTCCTACTCTAATTCCTTAAATCTCTTTCTCGGCTCTTATTGCCGAGGCTAGCATTTCTAGTACTATATTGAATAGTAATGGTGATAGTGGGCAAACTTGTTTCACTCCTGATCTTACTGGGAAAGGTTGCAGTTTATTTCTATTGCATATTATGCTTACTGACGGTCTTGAATATATGCTCCTGATTATTCTAAGGAATAATCCATTTATTCCTATACTCTCAAGAGTTTTTAGTAGGAATGGATGTTGGGTTTTGTCAAATGCTTTTTCTGCATCTATTGAGATGATCATATGGTTCTTATTAATTTGATTATTAATATGGTCAATTATACTAATAGTTTTCCTAATATTAAACCAGCCCTGCATTCCTGGTATGAATCCTACTTGATCATAGTGTATTATCCTAGGGATGATTTTCTGAAGTCTTTTTGCTAATATCTTATTTAAGATTTTAGCATCAATATTCATTAAGGAAATTGGTCTATAATTTTCTTTCTCAGTTTTTGATCGACCTGGTTTAGGTATCAGTACCATGTCTGTGTCATAAAAGGAGTTTGGTAGGACTCCTTCATTCCTTATTTTTTCAAATAGTTTATATAGCATTGGGGCTAATTGTTCATTAAATGTTTGGTAGAATTCACATGTAAATCCATCTGGTCCAGGGGATTTTTTTCTGGGGTGTTGATTAATAGCTTGTTCTATTTCTTTTTCTGAAATGGGACTATTTAAGCAATTTATTTCCTCCTCTGTTAATCCAGGAAGCCTAAAATTTTGGAGGAAGTCATCCATTTCACTTAAGTTATCAAATTTATTGGCATAAAGTTGGGCAAAGTAACTCCTTATTATTTCTCTAATTTCCTCTTCATTGGTGGAAAGATCCCCCTTTTCATTTGTAAGACTAACAATTTGATTTTCCTCTTTCTTTTTTTTTGATCAGATTTACTAAAGGTTTATCTATTTTATTGTCTTTTTCATAAAACCAACTCTTAGTTTTATTTATTAATTCAATAGTTGTTTTTTTTTACTTTCAATATTATTATTTTCTCCTTTTAATTTTTGTATTTCAAGTTTAATTTTTGGTTGGGGGTTTTTAATTTGGTCTTTTTCTAGCCTTTTAAGTTGCAAACCCAATTCGTTAACCTTCTCTTTCTCTATTTTCTTCAAGTAAGCCTCTAAAGATATAAAATTTCCCCTTATTACTGCTTTAGCTGCATCCCACAGATTTTGGTATGATGTCTCATCATGTCATTATTTTGGGTGAAATTATTAATTGTTTCTATAATTCGCTCTTTCACCCAGTCATTCTTTAAGATGAGATTATTCAGTTTCCAATTACTTTTTGGTCTTTTTAATCCCTAACTTTTTACTGAATGTAGCTTTTACTGCATTGTGGTCTGAGAAGAAGGCCTTTATTATTTCTGCCTTCCTACATTTAATTTTGAGATCTTTATGTCCTAATATATGGTCAATTTTTGTATAGGATCCATGAACTGCTGAGAAGAAAGTATATTCCTTTCTATTGCCATTCAGTTTTCTCCAAAGGTCTATCATACCTAGTTTTTCTAATGTTCTATTTACTTTTTAAATTTCTTTCTTGTTTGTTTTGTGGTTTGATTTGTCTAAATCTGAGAGTGCAAGGTTGAGATCTCCCACTATTATAGTTTTACTGTCTATTTCTTCTTGCAACTCTCTTAACTTTTCCTTTAGAAAGTTAGATGCTATACCACTTGGTGCATATATGTTTAGTATCGATATGGCTTCATTATTTATGCTACCTTTCAGCAGGATATAGTTTCCTTCCTTATCTCTTTTAATTAGATCAACTTCTGCTTTTGCTTGATCTGAGATAAGGATAGCTACCCCTGCTTTTTTGGCTTTACCTGAAGCATAATAGATTCTGCTCCAAGCTTTTACCTTTACTCTATATGTATCTCCCTGCTTTAAGTGTGTTTCCTGTAAACAACATATTGTAGGGTTCTGATTTTTGATCCAGTCTGCTAACTGCCTTCACTTAATGGGAGAATTCATCTCATTCACATTTACAGCTAAAATTACTAATTCTGTATTTCCTGCCGTCATATTATCCCCAGATTATGCTTTTTCCCTTGACCCCCTGAACCCCTTCCCCAATATTCAATTTATAGACCCTCCTTGTGACGCACAGCCCTCCCTTTTTTTTTAGTATCCCTCCCCCCTCCCTCCACGTCCTTTCCCTTATTCTCCTTTTCCTTTTCCCTTTTCCTCTCCCCCCTTTTAATGAGGTGAGAGAGAATTCTCTGAAAAACAAATATGACGATTGCGGCAAGATGGCGGCGTGGAGGCAGACAGCTGCTTGAGCTCCTCGTTTTCTCTCAGAACTTACTTCATGACAAGCCTCTGACTTGATGCTTGACCCAGAAAGAAATCCACAAATTATCACCAAGAGAAGACATCCTTGAAAGTCGCCAGAAAAGGTCTGTGTTTGTTCGGGGGAGGGTCAATCAGACTGGGCGCAGACTGAGGGCAGACAGCCAGAGCAAGACAGGCAGCTCACACAGCTCAGACCAGAGGGGGAGGGGTGTGATCTCTGCCGTTTCTGCGAAAGGGCTTTTGCCCCAGTGTGGATGCTCCGTCTTGGCAGCAAGCCAGGAGCAGCAGAGAGGGTGTAAACACCGGAGGTGAAGATTAAAACCCCAGAAAGCCAGCGTCTCTCAGAGCCCGGCCACCCCCAACCCCCACCTGGACTGACTCGGTGCGTTCTCATTGCTGTTCTGTTAGTGGCTCTCTGCTGCCCTAGCCCCAGTCTGTAGAGGAAGCCCATTAATAACATCCAGCCTTATCCCCCGCAAAACAGACCAATTGTTTCTCTTGTCAGTTTGTTTTCTTTGATTCCTACTCTGACAAAATGAACAAAAAATTCAAAAGGGCTCTAACCATTGACAGCTTCTGTGTGGAGAGGGAGCAGACTTCAAATGCTGAGGAGACTAGGAACAGAATGTCCCCAGATGTATCCCCTGGGAGGGATATAAGCTGCTCCTCAATACAAAAGAACCTCATAGAGGAAATCAAAAGGGCTCTCACAAGAGAGCTGGAAGAGAGATGGGAAAAAGAAAGGGAAGCTTGGCAAGAGAGCCTGGAGAAGTCATCCCATGCATTCAAAGACAGAATGGATAAAGAAATCAAATCATTGAGAAACAAGATTAGTGAGCTAGAAAAGGTAAACAACTCCAAGGAAAACAGGATTAGTGAGCTGGAAAAGGTAAACAACTCCAAGGAAAACAGGATTAGAGAGCTGGAAAAAGAAATCAGCTCTCTAAAAAATAAAATGGATACAATGGAAAAAAATTCCATAGAAGATAAAAACTCAATTGGACAATTACAAAGAGATATAAAAAAAGTGAGTGAAGAAAATACATCATTGAAAATTAGACTGGAACAAGTAGAAATGAATGACTCAAGGAGAAACCAAGAGGGAGTCAAGCAAAACCAGAGAAATGAAACAATTGAAAAGACTGTCAAGTACCTTACCAGAAAGACAACAGACCTGGAAAACAGATCCAGGAGAGACAATTTGAGAATAATCGGACTCCCTGAAAAATGGGAGGAAAAAAAGAGCTTGGACACCATTTTCGAGGAAATTATCAAAGAGAACTGCCCAGACGTTTTGGAAACAGAGGGTAAAATAAATATTGAAAAAATTCATCGATCACCTACTGAAAGGGACCCTAAAATCAAAACGCCAAGAAATATAGTGGCCAAGTTCAAGAACCATCAGACAAAGGAAAAGATATTGGAAGCTGCTAGAAAAAAACAAGTCAGATATGGAGGATCCACAATAAGGATAACACAGGATCTAGCAGCATCCACATTAAAAGAACGCAGGGCCTGGAACATGATATTCCGAAAGGCTAAGGAACTTGGTATGCAGCCAAGAATAACTTACCCAGCAAGAATGAGCATCGTTTTCCAGGGAAGAAGATGGACATTTAACGAAATAAATGAATTCCATCTATTTTTGATGAAAAAACCAGACCTACATAAGAGGTTTGATCTTCAAATACAGAACTCAAGAGACTTCTAAAAAAGGTAAAAAGAAATCTTGAGAACTATACTTCTGTCAAAAAAATATGTAAAGAACATATGTACAATTTGTCTTAGAAAATAGAGGTGGAAAGGAGATTATATCATAAAAAAGTATAAAGTGGTGGTACTACATCTCATGAAGAGGCAAAGGTAACCTATTATATCTGAGAGAAAGAAAGGAGGGAGATGAACATAGCATGTATCAATAGACATATTCGATTTATGGTGAAACTTCTTCCACTTCATTGAAAAGTGAAAGGGAAGGAGTAAGCTAGGGGGAAGGGAATACAGTAATTTCGAGGAAAAGGGGTAAAATAAGGGGAGGATCTTTAAGGTGGGGGAGGGATCCTAAAAAGGGAGGGCTGTGAAAAGCAAGTGGTGTTTACCAGTTTAATACTGGATAGGAGGGTAGAAGGGAAGGAAAGGGGAAAAGTATAAGCAGGGGTTAATAGGATGGCAAGCAATATAGAATTAGTCCTTCTAACCATAAATGTGAATGGGGCAAACTGCTTCATAAAGAGGAAGCAGTTAGCAGACTGGATTAAAAGTCAGAATCCTACTATATGTTGTTTACAGGAAACACCCCTGAAACAGGATGAGACATTCAAACTAAAAGTAAAAGGGTGGAGCAGAATCTATTATGCTTCAGGCAAAACCAAAAAAGCAGGAGTAGCCATCCTCATCTCAGATCAAGCAAAAACAAAAATTGATCTAATTAAAAGAGATAAGGAAGGGCATTATATCCTGCTAAAGGGAAGCATCAATAGTGAAGCGGTATCAATATTAAACATGTATGCACCAAGTGGTGCAGCATCTAAATTCTTAAAAGAGAAATTAAGAGAGCTGCAAGAGGAAATAGATAGCAAAACTATAATAGCGGGAGATCTCAACCTTGCACTCTCAGAATTAGATAAATCAAACCACAAAATAAATAAGAAAGAAGTCAAAGAGGTAAATAGAATACTAGAAAAGTTTGATATGATAGATCTTTGGCGAAAGCTAAATGGATACAGAAAGGAATATACTTTCTTCTCAGCAGTTCATGGAACCTATACAAAAATTGATCATATACTAGGGCATAAAAACCTCAAAATCAAATGCAGTAAGGCAGAAATAGTAAATGCATCCTTTTCAGACCATAATGCAATCAAAATAACATTTAATAAAAAGCCAGGGGAAAATAGACCAAAAAATAATTGGAAACTAAATAATCTTATACTAAAGAATGATTGGGTAAAACAACAAATCATAGACATAATTAATAACTTCACCCAAGAAAATGACAATAATGAGACATCATACCAAAATGTGTGGGATACAGCCAAAGCAGTAATTAGGGGAAGTTTTATATCTCTACAGGCCTACCTGCATAAAATAGAGAAAGAGAGGGCCAACGAATTGGGTTTACAACTAAAATTGCTAGAAAAGGAACAAATTAAAAACCCCCAGACAAACACAAAACTTGAAATTCAAAAAATAAAAGGTGAGATTAATAAAATTGAAAGTAAAAAACCTATTGAATTAATTAATAAAACTAAGAGTTGGTTTTATGAAAAAACCAACAAAATAGACAAACCCTTAGTAAACCTGATTAAAAAAAGGAAAGAGAAAAAGCAAATTGATAGTCTTGAAAATGAAAAGGGTGAACTCACCACTAATGAAGAGGAAATTAGAACAATAGTTAGGAGCTACTTTGCTCAACTTTATGCCGATAAATTCGATAACTTAAATGAAATGGAAGAATACCTTCAAAAATATAGCTTGCCCAGATTAACAGAAGAAGAAGTAAGTAGTCTAAATAGTCCCATCTCAGAAAAAGAAATAGACCAAGCTATTAACCAACTTCCTAAGAAAAAGTCCCCAGGACCAGATGGATTTACAGGTGAATTCTACCAAACATTTAAAGAACAACTAACTCCAATGCTATGTAAACTATTTGAAAAAATAGGGATTGAAGGAGTCCTACCAAATTCCTTCTATGACACAGACATGGTACTGATACCTAAACCAGGTAGATCGAAAACTGAGAAAGAAAACTATAGACCAATTTCCTTAATGAATATTGATGCTAAAATCTTAAATAAGATATTAGCAAATAGACTTCAGAAAATCATCCCCAGGATAATACACTATGACCAAGTGGGATTTATACCAGGAATGCAGGGCTGGTTTAATATTAGGAAAACTATTAGTATAATTGACCATATTAATAATCAAATTAATAAAAACCATATGATCATCTCAATAGATGCAGAAAAGGCATTTGATAAAATCCAACATCCATTCCTACTAAAAACGCTTGAGAGTATAGGAATAAATGGACTATTCCTTAAAATAATAAGGAGCATATATTTAAAACCTTCAGTAAACATCATATGTAATGGTGATAAACTAGAACCTTTCCCTGTAAGATCAGGAGTGAAACAAGGTTGCCCACTATCACCATTACTATTCAATATAGTACTAGAAACTCTAGCCTTGGCAATAAGAGCCGATAAAGAGATCCAAGGAATTAGAGTAGGAAATGAAGAAATCAAATTGTCACTTTTCGCAGATGACATGATGGTATACTTAGAGAACCCCAAAGACTCTGCTAAAAAGCTATTAGAAATAATTCAGAATTTTAGCAAAGTCGCAGGATACAAAATAAATCCACATAAATCCTCAGGATTTTTATACATTACCAACACAATCCAACAGCAAGAGATACAAAGAGAAATTCCATTCAAAATAACAGTCGACAGTATCAAATATTTGGGAATATATCTACCAAAGGAGAGTCAGGAATTATATGAGCAAAATTACAAAACACTTGCCACAAAAATAAAGTCAGATTTAAATCATTGGAAAGACATTCAATGTTCTTGGATAGGCCGAGCGAATATAATAAAGATGACAATACTCCCCAAACTAATCTATTTATTTAGTGCTATACCAATCAGACTCCCAAGAAACTATCTTAATGACCTAGAAAAAATAACAACAAAATTCATATGGAAGAATAAAAGGTCAAGAATTGCAAGGGAACTAATGAAAAAAAAGTCAGAGGAAGGTGGTCTAAGTGTACCTGATTTAAAGCTATATTATAAAGCAACAGTCACCAAAACCATTTGGTATTGGCTAAGAAATAGACTAGTTGATCAGTGGCATAGGTTAGGTTCACAGGACAAGATAGTGAATAAAAATAGCAATCTAATCTTTGACAAACCCAAAGATCCCAAATTTTGGGATAAGAATTCATTATTTGACAAAAACTGCTGGGAAAACTGGAAATTAGTATGGCAGAAACTAGGCATGGACCCACATTTAACACCACATACTAAGATTAGATCAAAATGGGTCCAAGATTTAGGCATAAAGAACGAAATCATAAATAAATTGGAGGAACATGGGATGGTTTACCTCTCAGACTTGTGGAGGAGGAAGGAGTTTGTGTCCAAGGGAGAACTAGAGACCATTATTGATCACAAAATAGAACATTTTGATTACACCAAATTAAAAAGTTTCTGCACAAACAAAACTAATGCAAACAAGATTAGAAGGGAAGTAACAAATTGGGAAAACATTTTTACAGTTAAAGGTTCTGATAAAGGCCTCATCTCCAAAATATACAGAGAATTGACTTTAATTTATAAGAAATCAAGCCATTCTCCAATTGATAAATGGTCCAAGGATATGAACAGACAATTTTCAGATGATGAAATTAAAACTATTTCCACTCATATGAAAGAGTGTTCCAAATCACTATTGATCAGAGAAATGCAAATTAAGACAACTCTGAGGTATCATTACACACCTGTCAGATTGGCTAAGATGACAGGAACAAATAATGATGAATGTTGGAGGGGCTGTGGGAAAACTGGGACACTGATGCATTGTTGGTGGAGTTGTGAAAGAATCCAACCATTCTGGAGAGCAATCTGGAATTATGCCCAAAAAGTTATCAAAATGTGCATACCCTTTGACCCAGCCATACTACTACTGGGCTTATACCCCAAGGAACTACTAGAGAAGGGAAAGGGTCCTGTATGTGCCAAAATGTTTGTGGCAGCCCTTTTCATAGTGGCTAGAAGCTGGAAGATGAATGGATGTCCATCAATTGGAGAATGGTTGGGTAAACTATGGTATATGAATGTTATGGAATATTATTGTTCTATAAGAAATGACCAACAGGAGAAATACAGAGAGGCTTGGAGAGACTTACATCAACTGATGCTGAGTGAAACGAGCAGAACCAGAAGATCATTATACACTTCAACAATGATACTGTACGAGAATGTATGCTGATGGAAGTGGATTTCTTCAACATAGAGAAGAACTAATCCAATTCCAATTGATTAATGATGGACAGAACCAGCTACATCCAGAAAAGGAACACTGGGAAATGAATGTAAACTGTTATTTTTACCTTCTGAATCCAATTCTTCCTGTGCAACAAAAAAATTCGGTTCTACACACATATATTGTATCTAAATTATACTGTAATATATTTAACATATATAAGACTGCTTGCCATCTGGGGGAGGGGGTTGGGGGAGGAAGGGAAAAAATCTGAATAGAAGTAAGTGCAAGGGATAATGTGGTAAAAAATTACCCATGCATATGTACTGTTAAAAAATGTTATAATTATAAAATAAAATAAAAAATTAAAAAAAAAAAAAAAAAAAAAAAAAAAAAGAAAAACAAATATGACAATTATTTACTCTTTGAGCCTCTTCTGATGAGAGTATGATTTTCACAATGATTCTCCCCCTCTCTAAATTCCCTCAGATATGGTGTATTTTCTATGCCTCTTCCTGGGATGTAGTTTCCCTCTTTTTAACACTCCCTCCCCTTTTTCTGATAGTACCCCCTTCCCTTTACTACACCCCCTCCCTTTTTTTTTCTTTTATATCAGTAAAATCAAATTATCCATGTGTACTTTCTATATACCCACAACAGAGATATAGTTCTCAAGGGTTCTGTGTACCTTTTTCTGTTTCTCTTCAGTCTTGTGGATGTAGATCAAATTTTTTGTTTAAGTCTGGTTTTTTTCTTAGAAACATATGGAATTCCTATATTTCATTGAATGACCATCTTCTTCCATGGAAAAAGATACTAAACTTAGCTGGGTAGTTTATTCTTGGTTGCAATCCTTGATCTTTTGCCTTTTGGAATATCAGGTTCCAGGCCCTTCTATCTTTTAATGTGGATTCAGCCAGATCTTGTGTGACCCTTATTGTGGCACCTTGGTATTTAAATTGTTTTTTTTCTAGCTGCTTGCAGGATTTTCTCCTTTGTGTGGTAATTCTGCAGCTTAGCCACAATATTCCGTGGTGTTCTTTTTTTAGAGTGTTTTTCAGAAGGTGTTTGATGAATTCTTTCAACATATACTTTCCCCTCTGTTACTATTATCTCTGGACAGTTCTCTTTGATAATTTCCTGTAAAATAGAATCTAGGCTCTTTTTTTGGTCATAGTTTTCGGGAAGTCCAATGATCCGCAGATTATCTCTTCTAGATCTATTTTCCAGGTCTATAGATTTTCCCAGTAAGTATTTGATGTTGTTCTCCAGCTTCTCATTTTTTTTTTTTTTTGTTTTGTTTGACTGATTCTTGGGTTCTCAATGAATCATTCATTTCTATTTGTTCCATCCTGACTTTTAAGGAGTTATTTTCTTCATTCACAGTTTTTAGTTCTTTTTGTAAATGCCCAATTTCATTTTTAAATGAGTTATTTTGCTCTATTGAATTTTTTTCCATTTCCCTAATTTTTTTTTTGAGAATTATTTTCTTTTTCCAATTCAGAAATCCTATTTTCTTGGGACTTTTTTATCTTCTCCAATTCAGAAATCCTATTTTCTTGAGACTTTTTTATCTTCTCCAATTCAGAAATCCTACTTTCCTGTGATTTTTTTTACCTTTTCTAATTCACTAATTTTGTTTCCCTGCATCTCCTGTGAATTCTTTATTTTTTCCAACTCCAATTTCATAACTTCTCTTTCCTTTCCCCATTTTTCTTCAAACTCTCTTAACTTTTTAATAGCCTCTTCAAGGAGAGAGTTATGTGATGGGGGGCAGGAACCGTTCCCCTTTAGGTTGTTATCTGCTGACTCTCTGCTGTTAACTTCCTCGGGGTTTGATACCCGCTCTTTCTCTGTGTAGAAGGAAACTATGTTTTTTTTTGGCTTCTTGCTCATACTTAAAAAATCTTTTGGGGTCTGTCCCTGGGGTAGGAATTTATTTATTTATTTCTTTACCAGCTTCCTCCCAGACTGGATGGATGCAGAGGCCCCTGTGCCTGAGCAAAGAGAGAGCTCTGGGAGAGAGTTCCCCACCCCCTCCCTGGAAGTGCCTCAGAGGTGATCAGCACTGCTGTGCTTTGAGGGCGCTGTGTTTTAGCGGCTTCCCTGAGGTTGAGACTGAACGGTAAAGGCGACTCAAAGCCTAGCCTATGCATCCCGCTAGGGCGTGGATGTCTGCAGTAGGTGACGTGAAAAGCCCCTGCACTCAAACTGGAAGTGTCTGCCAGGAACCGAGGTCCCTAGTTCAAAGGTTCTGCTTCTCTGGGACTTCCGTTCCACAGCCTCCTGCCAGCCGAGCCAGGCACTATGAGTTACCGCCCCGCCCACTCTTCAATCTCATAATTACCCCGAGGTAAAAGCCTGGATTGCCTATGTTGGCCACAGCCCCAGTGCCAAGATATGCTGAGTCACCCCTGGGATCCGGGAAGATCCAATCTAGTTTTAAATTTTAAAGTGGCTTATATTTCTCCTCTGAACTGCTGTTTTATAAGCAGAGAAGAGCTAACAGCCTGTGCCAGATTCTTTTATGTCAGTGGATTCTCTGATCCCAGAGCCCTCCCCAGTGCGACCGGCGCAGTGTGCCACTACCCCACCGTCTGCACTGGCCTCTCTTCTTCCTCCCCTGGGAGCTGACCTTTCCTGCTGAAACTCCAGATTCTCTTCAGCTGGTAAGTCGTGCTTCCAGTCCTTGTGGATTCTATCAGTCCAATGCTATTTCTGAGGCTGATTAAATCTAGTTGGTTGTGAGGGAAGAAAGGAGCTTACACTGTGGCGTGTATCTTCTCCGCCATCTTGGCTCCGCCCCCCACTTCTCACATTCTTATCCTATGACCAAACAAGAGAAAGAAAGTATTACAAAATGCAAAATAGATAATTGTAATTATATTTAAAATAAAAGGTCCTTCTTTTCAAACAAAAGCAATATAATCAAGATTGGAATGAAAAGTAGAAAACTGGGAAGCAATCTTTATAGGAAGCACCTCTGATAAAAGCTTCATTTCTCAAATATGTAGACACTGCATCAGATTTATAAAAATCTAAGTCATTCTTTATGTGATAAATGATCAAAAGATATGAACTGCTGCTTTCAGATGAATAAATCAAAGTTATCTATAAGAATATGAATATATTTTAATCACTTTTGATTAGAGAAATATGAATTAAGATAACTCCAAGTAACTATCTCTTGCCTATCAAATTCCCTAATATTATGAAAGAAAGAAGAAAGAAAGAAAGAAAGAAAGAAAGAAAGAAAGAAAGAAAGAAAGAAAGAAAGAAAGAAAGAAAGAAAGAAGAAAGAAAGAAGAAAGAAAGAAAGAAAGAAAGAAAGAAAGAAAGAAAGAAAGAAAGAAAGAAAGAAAGAAAGAAAGAAAGAAAGAAAGAAAGAAAGAAAAAGAAAGAAAGAGAAAGAAAGAAAGAAAATAATGAATGTTGGAGAGGATTGGGAAAATTGGAACATCTATGATGGTAAAGTTGTGAACTGATGCAATCATTCTGAAGAGCTACTTAAAACTTTGTCAAAAGTGCAACGATTTTGTGCATATTATTTGATATAGCAATAACACTGCTATGTTAGTATTGCAAATAGATCATATACAAAAAAAGAAAGAAAAAAAAAGTCTTACATGTATCAAAATATTTATAGCAACCCTTTTATGGTGGGGAAAATATTGGAAATTTAGGAGATGCCCATAAGTTAAGAAATTGTTGTGCAAATTGTGGTAAAAAAATATTGTGTAATAAGAAATGGTAACCATTCAGATTTCTGCAAAGCCTAGAAAGACTTATACAAACTGATGCAAACCAATCTAAGCAGAAGCAAAAAATATTTTATACAGTATCAGCAATATTGTATTATGATGAATTATTATTGCCACAATTCTTCTCAGAAACACAGTGATCCAAGAGAAGGAAAAAACAAGAGGACAAATATTAAAGAAAATGGTATTCATGTCCAGATGATGAATTGATAAACTCTAAGTGTAGACTGAAACATGTTTTCACTTTATTCTTTTTGTAATTTTTTTCATTTTAATTATAGTATCTTTTACAATTTTGACTAATATGGAAATATGATTTACATAATAGTACAAGCATAACCTGTATCAAATCACCTACCATTTTTGGAAGAGGGGAGAAAGAGGAACAATTTTAAATTCAAATTCTTGTAAAATTGAATGCTATTGTCTTAACATGTAATTAGGGGAAAATAGGATACTATTAAAAAGAAGAATAAGTTGAAATATATGATTTTGAGGGTATCTGTGGTAACTGGTAATTCAATTTCTTTAATTATAATTATAAACAATTTTTAGTCAAAAATTCCATTTCTTACACATACTACTTTCTGCTGAGGAAAAGGCATGCCCTCTTTTTCCAAATTAATAAATGTGTTAACTTTTTCTAGTATGCTCTAGAAATAATCTTTGTGAAATGAGTGGTATAGAGGGAATGCCTTATAACTTATGTCTTTATATTTGTCAATTCAGTTTAGTATTAATGAGAAGGGTGTGGATGGATGGTTCCTTCTCCTATTTTGCTTTATTCAAGAACTAAAAAAGTGCCTCATAACTATTGATGTAAAAAGGGCCATGGGGATAATCAGAGATCCCATTCTATCATGCCATGATTCTACTCTCAACTTTCTGTAGCTCACAATTTTTTTTCATAGGCACTTTTCATGGAGCTGAGCAAACAGGCTTAAACATCCCAATTCCTAAGAGATCCCAACTCCATTTGCTAAAAGATGTATATACCCAGAAATCCTACAGTTGAAGATCTTTAGGGATCATTGTTAACTGATTCATTTATTGATCACTTATCTTGATAGCAGTTGTAATCTCTTAATTTAAGAATCGTTACCTAGGTTGCCAGTATGCACTCAATGAGCCTATGACAGAGAAAATTTGTTAGTTTTATGGGGTCAAGAAATATCAGAAGTGTCTGAACCCTGTTTAGAACATAGCCTCACTATCACTATTACTGTCATAAATTGTCCTCTTCATCATCATCAATATGTGGCAGCTAGGTTGTGCACTGGATAGAGCACAGGATTTGGATTCAGAATCACCTGCTTCAGACATTTACTAATCTGTAATACTGGCCAAATAAACTAATTCCTGTTTAACCTCAGTTTCTTCATCTATAAAAGGTGAGGAATGTCACCCATCTCACACATTTAATGAAGATCAAATAATAATAGTAAAGTGCTTAGGTCAATGCCTGACATGGATAAGCACTATATAAATGTTAATTATTAGTAGTATTATCAAAAATAGTATTTATATCACAAGTTAAGAACTGCAAATCACTTTACAAATACTATCTCAATTGATCCACAAAATCACCTTGGGAAGTAATATCCAGGAAACTGAACCAGATAGAAGCTTAAGATATTGTCCAGGATCCTACATCTAATAAAATGCCTGAGGCAGTATATAATTCAGTTCTTCCTCCAAGTGCAGTGTTTTATGCACAGCTCTACCACCCTGCTTTTTCCTGCCTAAAAAGTGGGTAGAAAAAATGCAGGTGTAGCACACTATTTCCAGTGGATAAAGGATCAATGAATGATTCCTTTAAAAATTCCCTTCCCTAAAATTCATACTTTCTCCAGTAAATGAGGAGGGCTTCCAACAAGCAATATACTTATTTTACTGATCTCTTCAAGATTGGAGTGTGCCAAGTTTTGACTTATTTGCATTTATAGCTTGCTAGCCTGGAGGTAAGAAAAAGGCAGATTGTGTGTGCTGGAAAAAAAAAAAGTTAGACTATTAAAAATGTATTTCTTTGGTCACAAAATATGGTCTAGTTTCACAGAAGTGAGTATTTCACATCAATATTCTGCACTATATTTCCCCCCCTCTCTGACTCAAACATATAAGTTACTTTTCTCTCTTGAATAGTCAGTGATTTATCCTGATTAAATCCACAAGGGAATGGTGACATGACAAAATTAGTACTGTGCTGTAAAGTAGTAGCAAGTCCAAATGTTTAATGTGGTACAGACACCCAAACAAGAATGTGAAGTTTACAAAATCATACACACTATAAGCTTCAGGGCAGCAGAGCCAATGTAGTACTCAACAATTCCCAAGAGTTTGCAGCCACAGAGTTTTGGAAAAAAAATAAACAGAGCCCTTAGAGATGAGTGCATAGCTCAGAAGTACTGGAGTAATAAGCTACAAGTCAGTATTCCAAATTCTTGAAAGTAGCTTATTTATTTCATCCTTTCTACCCCAGTATGTTACACATGTATTCTTAATGCATACTAAGCACACTTGAAACTGGACCCATTTAGGATCACTGAATATCCCCACCTATTTTTCAAATTATCTATTCAAACTCAAAACATATTTTTGCCAAGTATTTCCTAATCTTTTAAAGATATATACCATAGAAGAAATGTAGTCCACATATCTCTTATTTAATTATAACTCTCCCCCAGTCATCACCAAACAGAAATAAATTTAAATATTTTTCCTCAAGCATCATGTATAAATTGGAAAGAATTTGGAGGGAAATAGGTAGAAGCTATTATAAAAATTTAGTATTTTTAATAGTTCTTGCTCCATAAAAGACCTTTATAAGATTCACAAAATATTTTTCTTTACTTTAACCCATTGTTTTTAAAGGGAAATTTAATTTAAAAAACATGTTTTTCTAATAAACAGAAGCATGTGCTTGAAAATAATCAGTTCCCGGTTTCAAGGAATGACAGAATAATAATAACTTTTAAAATACTGGTCCTGGATTTCTCTTCTCTTCTTTCCCTATTCCCCTTTCCTGAAAAAGAAGAGAGAAAGAACAACAACAAAAGACATTTAAGAGTTTTAATCTTCCAAATTTCAAGATCAAAACAATTTTTTAATCACATCAATAGATTAACTTTTTTCTTCTGAGTAATCTCAACACTTTTAATAAACTGAATAGCCATTTTCTCTTAAATGATTATGGAGAAAAATAGTTTCAGAATTATATTTGAATCTTCATTTTTGATTTTGTTTGTATCATCTGACAGTGCTTAAAATGATATAAAATATATTGTTACAGAGATATGCTACATAAGTATATTGTACATTGAAAGAAGATAAATAAAAATGATCACTGTTGAATGTTATAAACAATGAGTTGGAAATACCACAAGTTACTGCCTTTACCTATGTTTCCTAAAATCAGTCACATTTGTATGTATGTATTATGTATGTATATAAGTATATATTTATACACTTTTTAAAGTAAAAGTCAAGAAAATTTAAATTTATTTTCAATATAAAGAAATAAGTATGAATACACAAAATAAGTTTAGTTGATTAGTTTAGGTAATTTTAAAAGCTGTGTTTGGAAAATCAAATTATACTATCTATAATATAATTAAAGTGTTTTTTATTATATAAAATGAAGTGAATGTTAAAAATAGAAATATTTATATGAAATATTTTGTTGTTTAAAATAAAAATGAATATAGGTCTAGTTTTCTGCTATATACCAAGTTTTAAGCCATAAACATTATAAGAAACTTTATGGTTCAGTTATAAAAACCCCTGAAATATAAATGCAAAGACAATCTTAAATACAGTGCTACAAACACAGAGTTGTAATTTTATATGTTAATCTATCAATACACAGCATGTGCAAACATATGTTTATAGACAGAGACAAGCATATATAAATGAAAGGATGAAATCTTTGTATCTCATTTGGTGCCATATAATTTCTATCAATTTATGAATGTTTTGCTTTCGTACTATGATTTCATTTGAGGTTGACGTGTAGTAACTTGGGTTTATTTGTAGAGACCTCTTCACTAATTCATTCAGTGACAATATAGCTACTTTACTACTAGCATGATATATATCCAAATGTCTCCTGTGAGTACTGATGTAAGCAATGACAAAAGATCCAACAATTTTACTCAAGGTTGTCCGTTTGAGGGACAGGGAATGTTGATTTTTTTCTTTTTTCCTCTTTTCTCTCCCTGCCTTCCTCCCATGCTTCCAACTTCCTCCTTTCCTTCCCTCCTTCCTTCATTTCTTCCTTCTTTCCTTTCCCTTCCTCTCTCCCTCCCTCCTTTCTTCCTTCCTTCCTTCCTTATTTCCTTCCTTCTTTCCTTCCTTCCTTTCTTCCTTCCTTCCTTCCTTCCTTCCTTCTTTCCTTCCTTCCTTCCTTCCTTCCTTCCTTCCTTCCTTCCTTCCTTCCTTCCTTCCTTCCTTCCTTCCTTCCTTCCTTCCTTCCTTCCTTCCTTCCTTCCTTCCTTCGTTCCTTCCTTCCTTCCTTCCTTCCTTCCTTCCCTCCTTCTTTTCTTTCTTCTTTTCTCTTTTCTTCTTCCTTCCTTCTGTCTTTTTCTATGCATTCTTCCATTTATCTTCCCTTTCTTCTTTCCTTCCTTTCTTCCTTGACAAAACAGGTATGAGTTCAATTTTGTGAGCACATCTGGTCTATCTACATTTCCAAATTCAGACCTTAGGATTCATCAGACAATCTATGTTAAAAAGAGTTTAAAATAGTATTTTTATAATCATTCATCAACCCTTCAAAGAAGTCTATGTTGAGTTGCTAAAAATGATGAAACTAACTCCAAATTCAGTAATAAATAGGACAATTTACTTGCTTAAGAAGTATTATCTTCAAAAAGATATTCTTTAACTGATGACACATTACTGAATACATGATCCTCAGAGAAAAGATTAAAGAGACCTCCAAACTTTTCTCCCTCATTTTTTCTGTTTTTGATTCAAGTTATAAGAAAATTTTGGAAAACATCTAGGTAAGGTATACAAAGGAATTGGCAGATGGTTTTAATTTTTATTTGAGGTATAAAGTGCTGCTCTTGAATTATTTAATATTGCAATGGACAAATTTTAGGAAGCTTAGATACACTAAATTTAATTTCAATAGCTACAGAAAAGAACTAAAATTGTATCTTCAAAAACCAATCAGTTTAAAGAAACAAATCAGCCTTAACACTTTTAACTATTCTTATAAAATGAGGAAATATGAATTATAATTTCTAGATTTTCTAATTTGTAGGTTGAAAATGATCCTTTTATTAAATCTTGAAATATATTGTTGTTCTAAACAAAATATCGTTTGTCATTTATCTTTCTAGTCAAGAAGAATATTCACTGTAGGTCAACTCTGGCTTTTTTACAGTTTTATTAACCCTAGGAGAAACTGTAAAAGAAATATTTTGTCACTGTTCCTTTTCTTATTGTGGGTATATTACAATTCACACTTCAATTTTGACAGTTTTGTTTTTTTCCTAAAACAATTAAATTGATATATAAAGTAGATGACAAAGTACTTAAGGTTATTTGAAAACTACTTTGAAGATTACCTCTAACTTCTATAAATGTATGTTATAATTCTCACACTCATGGATTTTCCTGTGACTTTCCAATCTCATTAAGTTGCATAGCCTATATGAACTTCTCAACCCACTCATGACTGTATACCTTGAGGAACAATCATCTGTTTTTACTAAATAATTTTGCCACTTTGGGCACACTCAACTAACTAGTGACTGATCTTTCTTTTCTTTTCACATTGCATGTATTCCGATGATACATGATGACTGTTCTTTGTGTATTCCTTATTCTCACTCTGTTAGCAGCCCATCCTTTTTATTTCAGTCTTATGGTCATCTGGTAACATTCTTTACTCTTTCTATCCTTTTTTAATGAGTTACAGCCTCTGTATACCCAGCATGCTCTTCTCCATTGTCTTTTGAGTGATTATAAACTTTGCTTCTTCAGAGATTATAATATTTACTGGAAAACATATTGCTGATAAAATTACGGGTCTTTACTTCAGAGAGAATCTTGTAATTTTTTAAGTATTGTGCAATTTATCTTATTTAAGGGTCCATTAACTATTTGCATCATCCACTGACAGTTTCTGTCCAAGGGATAAGCTCTGATAAACCCCTTTTATATAAAATTTTAGATTTTACTGTTTGGATAATAGAATCCAACTATTTAAAAGGATGACTTAAGTTTTATGTAGTGATTTCCTAACTTCTCCAAACATGAAATGAATTTTGTTTTTTTCTGTTTCAGCATTATAACTACTCTAGCATCTTTATTTCATTCTAGAACATGTTTAATAACTTTAGTAGATTTTACAATTTCAAATTATTTATATACTTGTTAATCAATTTGATATATTATGTCACTCAAAATTTTGCAACACAGACTGAATAACAAATTTAAAATTATCTGGAATTATCTATAACTGCTCTAGGATTGTAACATTGTTTTATTTTTTTTAATGTGAAACTTCTAGAAACTAGGTTTTCATTTACTATAATTAGTGATGAAAAAATACAGACATTATTATACATTGAGCTTTGACAAAAAGATTAGTTTAATCATTGACCATAATCCCTACTTTATGAAGATTTTGTAATAATAAGTATTTTTTTATTATTTCCTACCTTTCTGACCTTGCTTTTATTTTTTCTTTCCTATCTATACTACCATAGACAAAATGAGTTCCAAGGCTCTACTCTGGGTCTTTTTTACTTCCTTTTTCCTTCAACATTTTTTTTCATTAAGTTGAATGGGTTAAATTATCATATTAAGTAAGTTTTCCAAAATTACACATCCATCTCTAGTTACTTTCCTTTATTGCTACCTCACATTACCTATTACTATATGAGCAATAACTGTGTTTCATAGGCATATCAAATCCAACATGTCTGAAAAACAATTTATTTTACCTACCTCAAACTTATAATTCTTCTAAATGTTGTTATTTTTGTTAAGGTTATTAAAAAATAAAACTTCTACTCACTCAAATGTTCTGTTCCATCAAACTCATATCTAATCAGTGGTAAGTTTTATCAATATTACTTTCAATACACAGTTGAGGCTCTTTATTGTTTCTTATGTGTATTCTACCTAATAGCATTCTATATGACCTCCTAGCTCTCAATATTATTTTTTCTGCCACCTCTCTTTCACACACCAGGGAAAATGACATTCTTAAAATGCTGATCAGTTCATGTCACCTTATACACATACTTCTTCAACAGCCCTATATTCATTCTGGGACAAAATATAAACTCCTCAATCTAGCATTTAAAGTCATTCACATCTGCTTGCCACATATATTACAGTCTTTTTTCCATATTATTGTCCCTCAGTTCAAGCCAGTACTACAGTAGCTATTCTCAATTCAAGTTGTTCCGCAGATCCTCTACATTTTCACATCTTTTTATATATCTAACTCCATACTATTGTCAATAGTGAGGTAGACACCCTACTCACTTTTTCCTGACTTTCCCTCTCACCCCTTTCCCAAGTTCCTCCCTGTTGAAATTAGTTTTGTATATACTTAATATTAATTTATATTCTACCATCTCCACTAGCCCTTTCCATACCCCAATGAAGGTAAACTTTTTGATTAAAGGAAGCTTGCAAAGTCAAAATACCATTGTGTACCCATCATTTTCTAGTGTGTGTCATTTCTTCTTAGATGAACATTTGCTCATTGTAATGAAATATATCAATCCTTTTCATTCTAGTTCTGATGCTTATTGGAAAAAATACTTCATATATGCTTTTCATTAACTTTTTTCTTTCTTTTCCTCTCTTCCTTACTTCCTTCCTTATTTTCTTCCTTTGATTCTTCCTTCTTTCCCTCCTTTCTCCTATTTCCCCCTGTCCTTCCTTCCCTCATTCCTTCCTTCCTTCCTTCCTTCCTTCCCTCCTACCTTCCTTTCTTCATTCCTACCTTCTTTCCCTCTTTCCTTCCTTTTTTGCTCCTTTCTTTCCTTTTTCCTCTCCTTTCCTTCCTTTCTTCTTTTCTTGCTTCCTTCCCTCCCTCTCTCCTTCCTTCCTCCTTTCCTTCCTTCTTTTTTTCCTCCCTTTCCTTCTTCCTTCTTTTTTTCCTTCCTTCCTTCCTTCCTTTCTTCCTTCCTTCCTTCCTTCCTTCCTTCCTTCCTTCCTTCCTTCCTTCCTTCCTTCCTTCCTTCTTTCTTTCTTTCTTTTTCTTTCTTTTTTCTCTTTTTCTGCCTTTTACTAATATTCCTTAAATGTTATTATTACTACTAGTACTATTTATCAGTTTTATGAGACTATAACCTTAATAATCTTTCATCATTCTTCTCCATAACATTTTATAGAAGGCTTTACATTCTAAACTGTTATTACCCTTGGGTTCTATCTCTTTGGATGGCAAAGAGATCAAGTGTTTTAATGACTGAAGAAGTGTCTTTACTCATTTCATTTCCCTATTATAGTAATATATTTGCATTGTTTAAATTCATCTAGAAAATTGTTATAATCAGTTTTTGTGTATGTTTCTCCCTCTATTTCCTATTTTTGTGATCAAAGCCTCATTTCAATAAGTTTTTTATAATTAATTTTGTTCTCTTCTTTAATAAGTTGGTTCCATGACTATAATGCAGAATCAGACAATTTTAGAAAAATGTCCACATCAGTATTAAGTTATTTATGTCTCGAAATATAATCAATTTTGTGATGATATTGGCACTTGTACCAATTACTTTTCTGTTACTTTCTCATTCTTTTCTTGAAGAACATACACACACACACACACACAACACAGAGAGATGAGGTTTTTGTAGTCTACACAAACATTAGCCTCACTTTCTTTTCTCATGAATATTTTTTTCATTTCTGATTTATTTCTCTTTGTTTTTTTTATAATAATGATAGATTTTTTAAATTTTTTTAAATACATGGAGATAGTTTTCAATATTCACTGTTTTATTCTCATTTCCTTTTTTTATTAGTATGGCTTTTTATTGACAGTATATATGCATGGGTAATTTTTCAGCATTGACCCTTGCAATCACTTCTGTTCCATTTTTTTCCCTTCCTTCCCTCCACCCCCACCTTACATGGCAGGGAGTCTCATGTTAAAGTATATCTTAAATACAATATATTTGTACATATTTATACAGTTCTCTTGTTGCACAAGAATAATCAGATTTAGAAAGGCAAAAATAACCTGTAAAGAAAAACAAAAATGCAAGCAGTCCACACTCATTTCCAGGTGTTTTTTTTTCACTGGGTGTAGCTGGTTCTGGTCATCACTGATCAATTGGAACTGGACCCTTTCATTGCCAAAGATAGCCACTTCCATCAGAATTGATCCTCATATAGCATTTCAAATTTCATTCTTACAAAAACCTTGTGTTCCAAAATTTTCTCTCTTCCTCCTTCCCTCTCTCCCTTCTTTTCTAGACAGCATGTAATCCAATATAAATTAAAGTGAAATTCTTCTTAAAACATTCTTCTGTTCACTTTTATCTTGTTGCAGCAAACAAACAATAACCTCCCCAAAAAAGGGAAAAACATTGTGCTGTGACCCACATTCAGTCTTCATAGTTCTCTCTATGGATGTAGATGTTCTTTTCATTACAAACCTATTGGCTTTGTCTTGAATCACCCCATTGCTGTAAAGAGTCAAGTCTATCACAGGTGATCATCATATAATTTTGTTGTTGCTGAGTACAATGTTCTTTTGTTTCTTCTCACTTCACTTAGCATCAGCTCATGTAAGTCTTTTCAAGCTTTTCTGAATTCAGCATGCTCATTATATATATATTCTTATAGAATAGTAATAATCCATTACATTAATGCACCATAACTTATTCAATCAATTCTCAAATGATAGGCATCCACTCAGTTTCCAGTTCCTTGCCACTACAAAAAGGGCTGCCATAAACTTTTTTTTTTTTTTTTTTTTTTTTTTTTTACGTGTGGGGTTCTCTTATCTTTTTATGATCTTTTTGAGATGCAAACCCAGTAAGACACTGCTTGACTAAAATGTATGTGTTGATTTATAACTCTTTGGGCATAATTCAAAATTGCTCTCCAGAATGGTTGGATAATTTCATAACTCCACTAACAACCTATTAGTGTCCTGGATTTCCCATATCCCCTCCAACATTTCTGTAGTTTTTTTTTTTTTGTTTTTTTTTGTTTTTTTTTATATGACTAGAAATGGCTTTAATTTCTTTATTTTTTTCTGTTTATATGCTTTGACCATTTTTCAATTGGTGAATGGCTTGTAATTAATAATCTTTTCTAAAGAATATTTCTTCATTTTTTCCAAATTTGCATTTACATTAAAGCTAATAAGAACACTATTGGCAACATGATTAATATGTAAAAATAAAATTAACCCTTTCATAAATTTACAGAGAATTTTTTAGTTTTTAGTCAGACTCCAGACCAAGGTTATACCAGCACTGAATCAGTCCAAAACGTCTGAAAGAAATTTTAATACAAAGGGATTTAACACAGATGCATAGCTTCAGATTTAAGACAAATCCAATTATTCAGAACATGTTTGGGAGTGACACAGCAATTTCAGGGGACATAGAGTGAACTTACCTTGCTTTTGGGCCATGGGAATAAAAATCTACCAAGGAAATTTTAATAAGTGAATTAAATAATTAATGGAGAATAAGATTTTTCATTTATTATTAAGCCTTTACATACTTATGACACTTAGTAAACTTTTGCTAATTTGCCACCTCAAAATCTCTATCATTGACCCTAATTCTAGCCACAACTAAAGCCCTACATATGATGTCATGAAAACTTGAGATCAAATACATCCAGATATTTACTAGGTATATCACATTGGGAAAGAAATTTAATCACTATGCCTCAGCTTCCATGGCTATAAAACAAAGATAATGATATCATATGCCAAATGACTGTTGTATGCATCAAATGAGATAATATTTGTAAAGTAATTAGCTGCAGTGCCAGATACTAAACAAATTTTTAATCAATAATTATTTTCTATCCTTCCTGAATTTTACAGAAGAGGAATATGATATTGTTTTATGCATGTATTTGTTTTAATTTAAGGCATGATATGCTAGGGTAAATAATACAGAATTTAAAATTATCTTGGAGTTGGATACAAATCTTATTTCGGGCACTTACATACTTTGTGTTTCTGAGGACAAGTCATTTATCATCTATATACTTGTTTCTTTCTCTCCTGACTAAAAATCACCTCAATTTTTGCTTATACCTAACTATATACCTGACTAGAAAATAAACTCCTTGAAGGTAAATACTATATTTACCTTTTTTGTTTTTGTATCCCTACTAGATACTTCATAATTGATGATTTAATTGGTTGGTAGCACCTTGCTTAAGTTGTTGTTTTGATGTTTACGCGGTATAATTTGTACACGGGTGTACATAGGTGGCACAGGGTTAGAGCACTGGGCCTAGAATCAGAAAGAGTTATCATCATGAGTTCAAATATAGCCAAAAACACTTCCTGTCTATGTGACCCTGAGCAAGTAAATTAACTCTGTTTCATTTGTAAAATAATTTAGAAAATGACACTGCAAACCACTTTTGTATCTTCACCAAGAAAACCTCAAAAGGTTTCACAATAATTTGGATATGACAAAAAGTGACTAAACAATAATATCAAGTTTGTATATAGCTCATAATAAGTCTTCAAGTGAAATAAAATGTTAGTTGTCATCATCATTACTAATCAAAAGATATTTATTAAAGGCAAATAGACAATGTGCTAGCAATAAGAATATAAATAAATACAAGAACCAAAACAAACTCAACTCATTAACCATAATAACAACAATAGTTTTAGAAGATGAAATTATTGTAGGCTGTTTTTTTCTTCCCAGGGAGCACCAATTTTCTCAAGGAGATGTCCTGCAAAGACATTAGAGAAATACTCAGGCTTCACAGTGGTTCAAAAGATAAACTAATTTATAAACTATATTGAAAAAGAGCAAAGTATTGAAAAGAAGGGGACAGTAGCCTGGAAGATGGATGATGACTAAGATAATGGTTACTTATTTTCTTCATTGTAACTATTTTCAGAATAGTGATTAGTTTATTTTGTAATAAATAAATAAATAATATACATACACTATACCTGAAATTCGAAATTTGAGAATACTAATTATCACCATTAGACTTATGGTGGTAAAGTAAACAAAAGGTTAAGCAACATGATCAGAAACATGATTAAAGACATTTCTGAAGCAGAATTTGAATTCCAGATCTATTACTACTCCATTGAAGTAGCTATCTTTAGAAAACTCACTATAAACACTGTAAGGATTTATGGGGCATTTCAGAATTAGTATCTAAAAGGGACAGTTTTGAGGTATTGGAAACTTTTGAGGTTACTGTAGTTTTCTTTTTCAGTAGGACCTCACTAAACCTTCTTTAGCTCTGAGAGCGTGATTACATGTGTAAAGCTAAAAGGACCAGTTTGGGGAAAAGAAGTTGACAAATTATTGATTATATATAACATTGATTATATATAATCCTGCCAGATATATAGAATCCCTTTGTTTTAATCCATACATTCTTTCTTTGTCAATAGCTCCAAATTTCACTTAGTTTCTGTCTGAAATTGAATTTCAATTCAGTATAAAATGACTTTGTAGCTTTAAAAATCCAGCCCTGTCTTCTTTCTGTACAACATTTTCATATCTCCAAGTGGCTGCTAAATAGTTTTATTTATTCTTCTTGTTATTGTTGAATTCTTTTCACTTGTGCATAACTCTTCCTGAATTCATATAAGGTTTTCCTGGAAAAGATATGAATGAATTACCATTTCCTTTCCCACCTCATTTTGCAGATAAGGAAACTGAGGCAAAAAATGTTATGTGACTCAACCAGGGTAAATTGGCTAGAAAGTGTCTGAGACTAGATTTGAACTCAGATTTTCCTGGTTCTGGGTCCAATCCTCTATCTGTTGTGTCACCTAGCTGCCACTACTTGTACTACAGGATACCTGTTTTCAGTTTTCTGAGGGTATAGGTCACCAAAGAACAAAGGGATCACTTTGTAGCTAGAACAGAAAATGCAAGGTAAAACTGAATTATAGTTCCTTCCCAGCTAGAGCTTTCAATTTTATAACAACTAGCAAAGAATTATTACCTTGCTGAAAACTATTAAATCAGGCTTCTTTGACTCAGGTTGCACACTAGAGTATGGATGGGAGTGCATCAGAGAAATAGGCTACCTAGTCAATAAATGGAGAGTCAAGTTAAACCTGGGAATGAATGATCCTATTAGAGTAAAGGATGTTTTGCATCCATAGAGGAATTAGAGGGATTATAAGTTAATGATTGGTTAGGGATCAGGAAACAAAGAAACTGAAATCATTGACAAGTCAATAATTCTAACAAGGAGGGGGAACAGTAGATAAAGAACACCAAGGAGAAAGTCAACTAGAAGGAAAGAGAAATCTCATTTTCTTTAGACATTCCCATTTAAAACAGATTCGTGAAATCTAGGATAAGAATGTGAGAAGTGGGGGGCGGAGCCAAGATGGCGGAGAAGATACACGCCACAGTGTAAGCTCCTTTCTTCCCTCACAACCAACTAGATTTAATCAGCCTCAGAAATAGCGTTGGACTGATAGAATCCACAAGGACTGGAAGCACGACTTACCAGCTGAAGAGAATCTGGAGTTTCAGCAGGAAAGGTCAGCTCCCAGGGGAGGAAGAAGAGAGGCCAGTGCAGACGGTGGGGTAGTGGAACACTGCGCCGGTCGCACTGGGGAGGGCTCTGGGATCAGAGAATCCACTGACATAAAAGAATCTAGCACAGGCTGTTAGCTCTTCTCTGCTTATAAAACAGCAGTTCAGAGGAGAAATATAAGCCACTTTAAAATTTAAAACTAGATTGGATCTTCCCGGATCCCAGGGGTGACTCAGCAGATCTTGGCACTGGGGCTGTGGCCAACATAGGCAATCCAGGCTTTTACCTCGGGGTAATTATGAGATTGAAGAGTGGGCGGGGCGGTAACTCATAGTGCCTGGCTCGGCTGGCTGGAGGCTGTGGAACGGAAGTCCCAGAGAAGCAGAACCTTTGAACTAGGGACCTCGGTTCCTGGCAGACACTTCCAGTTTGAGTGCAGGGGCTTTTCACGTCACCTGCTGCAGACATCCACGCCCCACCAGGATGCATAGGCTAGGCTTTGAGTCGCCTTTACCGTTCAGTCTCAACCTCAGGGAAGCCGCTAAAACACAGCGCCCTCAAAGCACAGCAGTGCTGATCACCTCTGAGGCACTTCCAGGGAGGGGGTGGGGAACTCTCTCCCAGAGCTCTCTCTTTGCTCAGGCACAGGGGCCTCTGCATCCATCCAGTCTGGGAGGAAGCTGGTAAAGAAATAAATAAATAATTTCCTACCCCAGGAACAGACCCCAAAAGATTTTTTAAGTATGAGCAAGAAGCCAAAAAAAAAACATAGTTTCCTTCTACACAGAGAAAGAGCGGGTATCAAACCCCGAGGAAGTTAACAGCAGAGAGTCAGCAGATAACAACCTAAAGGGGAACGGTTCCTGCTCCCCATCACATAACTCTCTCCTTGAAGAGGCTATTAAAAAGTTAAGAGTGTTTGAAGAAAAATGAGGAAAGGAAAGAGAAGATATGAAATTGGAGTTGGAAAAAATAAAGAATTCACAGCAGATACAGGGAAACAAAATTAGTGAATTAGAAAAGGTAAAAAAATCACAGGAAAGTAGGATTTCTGAATTGGAGAAGATAAAAAAGTCCCAAGAAAATAGGATTTCTGAATTGGAAAAAGAAAATAATTCTCAAAAAAAAATTAGGGAAATGGAAAAAAATTCAATAGAGCAAAATAACTCATTTAAAAATGAAATTGGGCATTTACAAAAAGAACTAAAAACTGTGAATGAAGAAAATAACTCCTTAAAAGTCAGGATGGAACAAATAGAAATGAATGATTCATTGAGAACCCAAGAATCAGTCAAACAAAACAAAAAAATGAGAAGCTGGAGAACAACGTCAAATACTTACTGGGAAAATCTATAGACCTGGAAAATAGATCTAGGAGAGATAATCTGCGGATCATTGGACTTCCTGAAAACTATGACCAAAAAAAGAGCCTAGATTCTATTTTACAGGAAATTATCAAAGAGAACTGTCCAGAGATAATAGTAACAGAGGGGAAAGTATATGTTGAAAGAATTCATCAAACACCTTCTGAAAAACACTCTAAAAAAAGAACACCACGGAATATTGTGGCTAAGCTGCAGAATTACCACACAAAGGAGAAAATCCTGCAAGCAGCTAGAATAAAAACAATTTAAATACCAAGGTGCCACAATAAGGGTCACACAAGATCTGGCTGAATCCACATTAAAAGATAGAAGGGCCTGGAACCTGATATTCCAAAAGGCAAAAGATCAAGGATTGCAACCAAGAATAAACTACCCAGCTAAGTTTAGCATCTTTTTCCATGGAAGAAGATGGTCATTCAATGAAATATAGGAATTCCATATGTTTCTAAGAAAAAAAACCAGACTTAAACAAAAAATTTGATCTACATCCACAAGACTGAAGAGAAACAGAAAAAGGTACACAGAACCCTTGAGAACTATATCTCTGTTGAGGGTATATAGAAAGTACACATGGATAATTTGATTTTACTGATATAAAAGAAAAAAAAGGGGAGGGGGTGTAGTAAAGGGAAGGGGGTACTATCAGAAAAAGGGGAGGGAGTGTTAAAAAGAGGGAAACTACATCCCAGGAAGAGGCATAGAAAATACACCATATCTGAGGGAATTTAGAGAGGGGGAGAATCATTGTGAAAATCTTACTCTCATCAGAAGAGGCTCAAAGAGTAAATAATTGTCATATTTGTTTTTCAGAGAATTCTCTCTCACCTCATTAAAAGGGGGGAGAGGAAAAGGGAAAAGGAAAAGGAGAATAAGGGAAAGGACGTGGAGGGAGGGGGGAGGGATACTAAAAAAAAAAGGGAGGGCTGTGCGTCACAAGGAGAGTCTATAAATTGAATATTGGGGAAGGGGTTCAGGGGGTCAAGGGAAAAAGCATAATCTGGGGATAATATGACGGCAGGAAATACAGAATTAGTAATTTTAGCTGTAAATGTGAATGAGATGAATTCTCCCATTAAGTGAAGGCAGTTAGCAGACTGGATCAAAAATCAGAACCCTACAATATGTTGTTTACAGGAAACACACTTAAATCAGGGAGATATATATATAGAGAGAGTAAAGGTAAAAGGTTGGAGCAGAATCTATTACGCTTCAGGTAAAGCCAAAAAAGCAGAAGTAGATATCCTTATCTCAGATCAAGCAAAAGCCGAAGATGATCTAATTAAAAGAGATAAGGAAGGAAACTATATCCTGCTGAAAGGTAGCATAAATAATGAAGCCATATCGATACTAAACATATATGCACCAAGTGGTATAGCATCTAACTTCCTAAAGGAAAAGTTAAGAGAGTTGCAAGAAGAAATAGACAGTAAAACTATAATAGTGGGAGATCTCAACCTTGTACTCTCAGATTTAGACAAATCAAACCACAAAACAAACAAGAAAGAAATTTAAAAAAGTAAATAGAACATTAGAAAAACTAAGTATGATAGACTTTTGGAGAAAACTGAATGGCAATAGAAAGGAATATACTTTCTTCTCAGCAGTTCATGGATCCTATACAAAAATTGACCATATATTAGGACATAAAGATCTCAAAATTAAATGTAGGAAGGCAGAAATAATAAAGGCCTTCTTCTCAGACCACAATGCAGTAAAAGCTACATTCAGTAAAAAGTTAGGGATAAATAGACCAAAAAGTAATTGGAAACTGAATAATCTCATCTTAAAGAATGACTGGGTGAAAGAGCGAATTATAGAAACAATTAATAATTTCACCCAAGATAATGACAATGATGAGACATCATACCAAAATCTGTGGGATATAGCTAAAGCAGTAATAAGGGGAAATTTTATATCTTTAGAGGCTTACTTGAAGAAAATAGAGAAAGAGAAGATTAACGAATTGGGCTTGCAACTTAAAAGGCTAGAAAAAGACCAAATTAAAAACCCCCAACCAAAAATTAAACTTGAAATACAAAAATTAAAAGGAGAAAATAATAATATTGAAAGTAAAAAAAAAACTATTGAATTAATAAATAAAACCAAGAGTTGGTTTTATGAAAAAGCCAATAAAATAGATAAACCTTTAGTAAATCTGATCAAAAAAAAAGAAAGAGGAAAATCAAATTGTTAGTCTTACAAATGAAAAGGGGGATCTTTCCACCAATGAAGAGGAAATTAGAGAAATAATAAGGAGTTACTTTGCCCAACTTTATGCCAATAAATTTGATAACTTAAGTGAAATGATGACTTCCTCCAAAAATATAGGCTTCCTAGATTAACAGAGTAGGAAATAAATTGCTTAAATAGTCCCATTTCAGAAAAAGAAATAGAACAAGCTATTAATCAACTCCCCAGAAAAAAATCCCCTGGACCAGATGGATTTACATGTGAATTCTACCAAACATTTAACGAACAATTAGCCCCAATGCTATATAAACTATTTGAAAAAATAGGGAATGAAGGAGTCCTACCAAACTCCTTTTATGACACAGACATGGTACTGATACCTAAACCAGGTGATCAAAAACTGAGAAAGAAAATTATAGACCAATTTCCTTAATGAATATTGATGCTAAAATCTTAAATAAGATATTAGCAAAAAGACTTCAGAAAATCATCCCTAGGATAATACACTATGATCAAGTAGGATTCATACCAGGAATGCAGGGCTGGTTTAATATTAGGAAAACTATTAGTATAATTGACCATATTAATAATCAAATTAATAAGAACCATATGATCATCTCAATAGATGCAGAAATAGCATTTGACAAAATCCAACATCCATTCCTGCTAAAAACTCTTGAGAGTATAGGAATAAATGGATTATTCCTTAGAATAATCAGGAGCATATATTCAAGACCGTCAGTAAGCATAATATGCAATAGAAATAAACTGCAACCTTTCCCAGTAAGATCAGGAGTGAAACAAGGTTGCCCACTATCACCATTACTATTCAATATAGTACTAGAAATGCTAGCCTCGGCAATAAGAGCCGAGAAAGAGATTTAAGGAATTAGAGTAGGAAATGAGGAAATCAAACTATCACTCTTTGCAGATGACATGATGGTATACTTAGAGAACCCCAAAGACTCTGCTAAAAAGCTATTAGCAATAATTCAGAATTTTAGCAAAGTGGCAGGATACAAAATAAATCCACATAAATCCTCATCATTCTTATATATCACCAACAAAATGCAACGGCAAGAGCTACAAAGAGAAATTCCATTCCAAACAAATGTTGAGAGTATAAAGTATTTGGGAATCCATCTACCAAAGAATAGTCAGGAATTATATGAGAAAAATTACAAAACACTTGCCACAAAAATAACGTCAGATTTAAATAATTGGAAAGATATTCAGTGCTCTTGGATAGGCCGAGCGAATATAATAAAGATGACAATACTCCCCAAATGAATCTATTTATTTAGTGCTATACCAATCAGACTCCCAAGAAACTATTTTAATGACCTGGAAAAAATAACAACAAAATTTATATGGAAGAATAAAAGGTCGAGAATTGCAAGGGAACTAATGAAAAAAAAGTCAGAGGAAGGTGGTCTAAGTGTACCTGATCTAAAGCTATATTATATAGCAGCAGTCACCAAAACCATTTGGTACTGGCTAAGAAATAGAATGGTAGATCAGTGGAACAGATTAGATACAAAGGACAAAAAAGGGTACATCTATAGCAATCTAATCTTTGACAAACCCAAAGATACCAACATTAGCGACAAAAATTCATTATTCGGAAGAAACTGTTGGGAAAACTGGAAATTAGTATGGCAGAAATTAGATATGGATCCACACTTAACACCATATACCAAGATAAGATCAATATGGGTCCATGACTTAGGCATAAAGAATGAGATCATAAATAGATTAGAGGAACAGAGAATGGTCTACCTCTCAGACCTGTGGAGGAGGAAGGAATTTATGACCAGAGGAGAATTAGAGATCATTATTGATCACAAAATAGAAGATTTTGATTACATCAAACTAAAAAGTTTCTGTACAAACAATACTAATGCAAACAAGATTAGAAGGGAAGTAACAAATTGGGAAAATATTTTTAAAAGGAAAGGTTCTGACAAAGATCTCATTTCCAAAATATATTGAGAACTGACCCTGATTTATAGGAAACCAAACCATTCTCCAATTGATAAATGGTCAAGGGATAGGAACAGACAATTCTCAGATGATGAAATTGAAACTATTTCCACTCATATGAAAGAGTGTTCCAAATCACTAGTGATCAGAGAAATGCAAATTAAGACAACTCTGAGATACCACTACTGGCTAAGATGACAGGAACAAATAATGATGAATGTTGAAGGGGATGTGGGAAAACTGGGACACTGATACATTGTTGGTGGAGTTGTGAAAGAATCCAGCCATTCTGGAGAGCAATTTGGAACTATGCCCAAAAAAGTTGTCAAACTGTGCATACCCTTTGACCCAGCATTGCTGTTATTGGGATTATATCCCAAAGAAATACTAAAGAGTGGAAAGGGACCTGTATGTGCCAAAATGTTTGTGACAGCTCTTTTGGTTGTAGCTAGAAACTGGAAGTTGAATGGATGTCCATCAATTGGAGAATGGTTGGGTAAATTGTGGTATATGAAGGTTATGGAATATTATTGCTCTGTAATAAATGACCAACAGGAGGAATACAGAGAGCCTTGGAGAGACTTATATCAACTGCTGCTGAGTGAAATGAGCAGAACCAGAAGATCACTATACACTTCAACAACGATACTGTATGAGGATGTATTCTGATGGAAGTGGAAATCTTCAACATAAAGAAGATCCAACTCACTTCCAGTTGATCAATGATGGACAGAAATAACTAAACCCAGAGAAGGAACACTGGGAAGCGAATGTAAATTGTTAGCACTACTGTCCATCTATCCAGGTTACTTATACCTTCGGAAGCTAATAATTAATGTGCAACAAGAAAATGGTATTTACACACACATATTGTATCTAGGTTATATTGTAATACATGTAAAATGTATGGGATTACCTGCCATCGGGGGGAGGGAGTGGAGGGAGGGAGGGGATAATTTGGAAAAATGAATTAAAAAAAAAAAAAAAAGGATGTGAGAAGTGGGAGAACTTCTTGCTGTTCCTAGAAGCTCATAAATCCCTTCAATTGTAATTTTTTGACATCCTTTTGACTATAGATAATATTTAGTAGTACAGAACCATACATATATGGCAAGGAGTATGAGCTAGTCTTAAAGAGAACTCAGAACACACACCTTGAGTCCTAGGAATAGAGCACATTTGGTTAACACTGCCTCATTAATGCCTTTCTTTCCAATTCCTAAAACTACATACTTGGCCTTCCCACCCCTTTTTGAATTAACTTACTACTCTGGTACTGAGTCTTTTAATTGCCTTACCTAAGTGATCTGAGGGAAATCTTTTTTTATTATTATTATTAATTTTATAATTGTAACATTTTTGATAGTACATATGCATAGGTAATTTTTTGCAACATTATTCCTTGTACTCCCTTCTGTTCCGAATTTTCCTCTCCTTTCCTACTCTCCCTCCCCTAGATGGCAGGCATTCCCATACATATTAAATATGTTATAGTATATCGTAGATACCATATATATGTGCAGAACCGAATTTTGTTGTTGTTGTTGTTGCAAAGGAATAATTGGATATGGAAAGTAAAAATAACCTGGGAAGAAAAAGAAAAAAAATGCAAACAGTTTATACTCATTTCCTAGTATTCATTCTCTGGGTGTAGCTGATTCTGTCCATCATTGATTAATTGAAACTGGATTAGATCTTCTCTATGCTGAAGATATCCACTTCCATCAGAATATATCGTCATACAGTATTGTTGTTGAAGTGTATAATGATCTCCTACTTCTGCTCATTTCACTCAGTATCAGTTTATGTAATTCTCTCCAAGCCTCTCTATATTCGTCCTGTTGGTCATTTCTAACAGAACAATAATATTCCATAACATTCATATACCATAATTTACCCAACCATTCTCCAATTGATGGGCATCCATTCACTTTCCAGTTTCTAGCCACTACAAAAAAGGCTGCCACAAACATTTTGGCACATACAGGTTGTTTTCCCTTTAGTATTTCCTTGGGATATAAGCCCTAGTAGCACTGCTGGATCAAACAGTATGCACAGTTTGATAACTTTTTGGGCAAAATTCCAGATTGCACTCCAGAATGGTTGGATTCTTTCACAACTCCACTGACAATGCATCAGTGTCCCAGTTTTCCCACATCCCCTCCAACATTCATCATTATTTGTTCCTGTTATCTTAGCCAATCTGACAGGTGTATAGTGGTATCTTAGAGTTGTCTTAATTTGCATTTCTCTGATCAATAGTGATTTGGAACACTCTTTCATATGAGTGGAAATAGTTTTAATTTCATCATCTGAAAATTGTCTGTTCATATCCTTTGACCAATTATCAATTGGAGAATGGCTTGATTTCTTATAAATTAGAATCAATTCTCTGTATATTTTAGAGATGAGGCCTTTATCAGAACCTTTAACTGTAAAAATGTTTTCCCAATTTTGTTACTTCCTTTCTAATCTTGTTTGCATTAGTTTTGTTTGTACAAAAGCTTGTTAATTTGATGTAATCAAAAGTTTCTATTTTCTCATCAATAATGATCTCTATTTCTTTTTTAGGTCACAAATTCCTTCCTCCTCCACAAGTCTGAGAGGTAAACTATCCTATGTTTCTCTAATTTATTTATGGTCTCTTTCTTTTTTTCTTTTTTTTTTTTTCTTTGAGGCTGGGGTTAAGTGACTGCCCAGGATCACACAGCTAGGAAGTGTTAAGTGTCTGAGAACAGATTTGAACTCGGATCCTCCTGAATTCAGGGCTGGTGCTCTATCCACTGTGCCACCTAGCTGCCCCTATGATCTCTTTCTTTATGCCTAAATCATGGACCCAGTTTGATCTTATCTTAGTATGTGGTGTTAAGTGTGGGTCCATGCCTAGTTTCTGCCATACTAATTTCCAGTTTTCCCAGCAGTTTTTATCAAATAATGAATTCTTATCCCAAAAGCTGGGATCTTTGGGTTTATCAGACACTAGATTGCTATTTTTATTTACTATTTTGTCCTGTGAACCTAAACTATTCCACTGATCAATTAATCTATTTCTTAGCCAATACCAAATGGTTTTCGTGACTGCTGCTTTATAATATAGTTCAAGCTGAGGTACAGATAGAGCACCTTCATTTGATTTCTTTTTCAATAATTCCCTTGAATTTCTCGATCTTTTGTTCTTCCATATGAATTTTGTTGTTATTTTTTCTAGGTCATTAAAATAGTTTCTTGGGAGTCTGATTGGTGTAGCACTAAATAAATAGATTAGTTTAGGGAGTGTTGTCATTTAGATTATATTCTCTCTGCCTATCCAAGAGTGTAATGTTCTGTTGTCTCCAGAAACTGCTGATCACTCTCTGGGAGGAGATCTGCTGTCTCAACTCAATCCCAGACTAGACACTTCTTCCTCCAGAGAGCCATCCCAACTTTGTCCTAGAGTAGACTCACTTCTTGATCAATGTTGTCTTTTTTTATCCTCCCAGAGAATGGGTGTGTTAGAAATCAAGGGCTTGTGGGAAAATTACTTCAACCAATGAACTTGCTTGTATTAAAGTTTGTGTAAACTCCTTTTCATATGTAAACTCCTCCTCTGAAGTTTAAAGGGGTAAACTCCCCTTAAAGGCTGGAACCAAATGTGTGAATTACAGAATTATTAACTACCATTTTAACACTTAGTAAGAACTTAACACAAGAGCACTTAATGTCTTTCCAAATATTTAAATCTGACTTTATTTTTGTGGCAAGTGTTTTGTAATTTTGCTCATATAATTCCTGACTTTCCCTTGGTAGCTATATTTCTATACTATAGTAGTCAGTTATTTTGAATGGAATTTCTCTTTGTATCTCTTGCTGTTGGATTGTGTTGGTAATGTATAAAAATGCTGAGGATTTATGTGGATTTATTTTGTATCCTGCAACTGTGCTAAAGTTCTGAACTATTTCTAATAGCTTTTTAACAGTCTTTGGGGTTCTCTAAGTATACTATCATATCATCTGCAAATAGTGATAGCTTGATTTCCTCGTTACCTACTCTAATTCCTTTAATCTCTTTCTCAGCTCTTATTGCCAAGGCTAGCATTTCTAGTATAATATTGAATAGTAATGGTGATAATGGGCAACCTTGTTTCACTCCTAATCTTACTGGGAAAGGTTCCAGTTTATCGCCATTACTTATGATGTTTACTGATGGTTTTACATATATGCTCCTGATTATTTTAAGGAATAATCCATTTATTCCTATACCCTCAAGGCTTTTTAGTAGGAATGTATGTTAGATTTTACCAAATGCTTTTTCTCCATCTGTTGAGATGATCATATGGTTTTTGTTAATTTGGTTGTTGATATAGTCGATTATGCTAATAGTTTTCCTAATATTGAACCAGCCCTGCATTCCTGGTATAAATCCCACTTGGTCATAGTGTATTATCCTGGGGATAATTATCTGTAATCTTTTTGCTAATATTTTATTTAAGATTTTAGCATCAATGTTCATTAGAGACATTGGTCTATAATTTTCATTCTCTCTTTTCAGCCTACCTGGTTTAGGTATCAGTACCATGTCTGTGACATAAAAGGAATTTGGTAGGACTCCTTGAATTCTTATTTTTTTTCAAATAGTTTATTTAGCATTGGAGTTAGTTGTTCTTTAAATGTTTGGTAGAATTGACATGTAAATCCATCTGGTCTTGGTGATTTTTTCTTAGGGAGTTGGTTAATAACTTGTTCTATTTCTTTTTCTGAAATGGGAATATTTAGATTATTTACTTCTTCTGCTGTTAATCTGGGCAAGCTATTTTTGAAGTTTTTCTTCCATTTCATTTAAGTTATCAAATTTATTGGCATAAAGTTGGGCAAAGTAACTCCTAACTATTGTTCTAATTTCCACTTCATTAGTGGCAAGTTCTCCCTTTTCATTTTTAAGATTAACAATTTACTTTTCCTTTTTTTAATCAGATTTACTAAGGGTTTGTCTATTTTGTTGTTTTTTTCATAGAACCAACTCTTAGTTTTATTAATTAATTCAATAGTTTTTTTTTTTTTTTTTTTTTTTTTTTTTTTTTTTTTTTTTTTTTACTTTCAATTTTATTGATCTCTCCTTTTATTTTTAGAATTTCAAGTTTCATGTTTGTCTCGGGATTTTTAATTTGTTCCTTTTCTGGCATTTTTAGTTGTAAGCCCAATTCGTTGACCCTCTCTTTCTCTATTTTATGCAAGTAGGTCTCTAGAATTATAAAATTTCCCCTTATTGCTGCTTTGGCTGTATCCCACACATTTTGGTATGATGTCTCATTATTGTCATTTTCTTGGGTGAAGTTATTAATTATTTCTATGATAAGCTGTTTCACCCAATCATTATTTAGTATGAGATTATTTAATTTCCTATTATTTCTTGGTCTATTTTTCCCCTGGTTCTTTACTGAATGTAATTTTCATTACATTGTGGTCAGAAAAGGATGCATTTATTATTTCTGCCTTACTGCATTTGATTTTGAGATTTTTATGTCCTAGTATATGATTAATTTTTGTATAGGTTCCATGAACTGCTGAGAAGAAAGTGTACTCCTTTCTGTCTTCATTTAGCTTTTGCCAAAGATCTATCATATCTAACTTTTGTAGTATTCTATTTACCTCTTTGACTTCTTTCTTATTTATTTTGCAGTTTGATTTATCTAATTCTGAGAGTGCAAGGTTGATATGTCCCACTATTATAATTTTGCTGTCTATTTATTCTTGCAGCTTTCTTTATTTCTCTTTTAACAATTTAGATGCTGCACCACTTGGTACATATATGTTTAATATTGATACTGCTTCATTATCTATGTTATCCTTTAGCAAGATGTAATGCTCTTCCTTATCTCTTTTAATTAAATCAATTTTTGTTTTTGCTTGATCTGAGATGAGCATGGCTACCACTGCTTTTTTAGCTTCACCTGAAGCATAGTAGAGTGTGCTCGAACCTTTTACCTTTATTCTGTGTTGTATCACCCTATTTCAGGTGTGTTTCCTGTAAACAACATATTGTAGGATTCTTGCATTTAATCCATTCTGCTACCTGCATCCTCTTTATGGGGGAGTTTGCCCCATTCATATTTATGGTTAAAATGTCTAATTCTATATTGCTTGCCATCCTGTTAAGCCCTGCTTATGCTTTTCTCCTTTACTTCCCTCTTACCCCTCTACCCAGTATTAAACTTGTAAGCACCACTTGCTTTTCACAGCCCTCCCTTTTTAGTATCCTTCCCCCACCTTAAAGTTCCTCTTCCTATTTTACCCCTTTTTCTCATAATTTCTGTATTCCCTTCCCCTTAGCTTACTCCTTCCCTCTCACTTTGCAATGAAGTGGCAGAAGTTTCACCATAAATCGAATATGCCTATCAATACACAATATGTTCATCTCCCTCCTTTCATTCTCTCAGATATAATAGGTTACCTTTGCCTCTTCATGAGATGTAGTACCACCACTTTACCCTTTTTTATGATATAATTTCCTTTCCACCTCTAGTTTCTAGGACAAATTATACATGTGTTCTTTACATATCTTTATGGCAGAAATATCATACTCAGGATTTCTTTTTATCTTTTTAGAAATCTCTTGAGTTCTGTATTTGAAGATCAAACATTTTGTGTAGGTCTGCTTTTTTTCATCAATAATAGATGTAATTCATTTATTTTGTTAATTGTCCATCTTCTTCCTTGGAAAGAGATGCTCATTTTTGCTGGGTAAGTTATTCTTGGCTGCATACCAATTTCCTTAGCCTTTAAAAATATCATATTTCAGGCCCTTCACTCCTTTAATGTGGATGCTGCTAGATCTTGGGTTATCCTTTTTCTGGCTCCTCCATATCTGAATTGACTTTTTCTAGCACCTTACAATATTTTTTTCTTCGTCTAATGGTTCTTGAACTTGGCCACTATATTTCTTGGCTAAAAATTAGGTGATTGATGATTTTTTTTTCACTGTCTATTTTACCCTCTGTTTCTAAAATGTCTGAGCAGTTCTCTTTGATAATTTCTTGGAAAATAGTGTCCAGGCTCTTTTTTCCTCATATTTTTCAGGGAGTCCGATTATTCTCAAATTGTCTCTCCTGGATCTGTTTTGCAGGTCTATTGTCTTCCCTATAAGATCCTTGACATTCTTTTCTATTGTTTCATTTTTCTGGTTTTACTTGACTACTTCTTGGTTTCTCCTTGAGTCATTCAATTCTATTTGTTCGGTTCTAATTTTCAATGATGTATTTTCTTTACTCACTTTTAAAATATATTTTTGTAATTGTCCAATTGAGTTTTTATGTGAGTTTTTTCTTCTATGGAATTTTTTTCAATTTCATCAATTTTATTTTTTAGAGAGCTGTTTTCTTTTTCCAACTGACTAATTTTATTTCTCATTGATTTGATTTATTTATCCACTCTGGATGTCTTCTCCAGACTCTCTTGCCAAGTTTCCTTTTCCTTTTCCCATTTCTCTTCTAGTTGTCTTTTGAGAGCCTTTTTGATTTCCTCTATGAGGGTCTTGTGTATTGAGGAGCAGATCATATCTCCCTTAGGGGATTCCTCTGGAGACAGTATGCTTTTAGTCTCCTCAGGGTTTGAAGTCTGCTCTATCCATACAGAAGCTATCAATGGTTAGAGTCCTTTTAATTTTTTTTTTCAATTTGTCAGAGTGGAATCGAAGAAAAACAAATTGAAAAGAGAAACAATTGGTCTGTTTTGGGGGGTGATGGGGCTGGATGCGGTTACTGGGCTTCCTCTACAGATTGCGGGAGACAGCAGTGCAGCACTAACAGGACAGTGATGGCTGCGCTGAGTCTGCACTCTTCGGATCTAAGAAAGCACTGAGTCACTCTGCGTGGGGGTGGCTGGGTTCCAAGAGATGCTAGCTTTCCGGGGTTTTATTCTTTACTTACTGTATTTACACCTTCTCTTAGGATCCTGGCTATCTGCCAAGATAGAATATCTACACTGGGGCAAAGGTCCTTCCACAGAAATGGAAAAGATCACACAGCACACCCCTCCCCCTCTGCTCTGAGCAGTGTGAGCTGCCTGCCTTGCTCTGCCTACTTGCCCTCAGCCTGTGCCCAGTCTGTTTGTCCCCTCCCCCGAGCAAAAACAGACCTTTTCTGGTGAATTTCAAGGATGTCTTCTGTTGATTACTTTTTTTTTTTCTTTTTTTTTTTTTTCTGGTCAAGCATTAATACTGAGTCTTGTCATGAAGAAAATTCTGAGAGAAAACGCAGAGCTCAAGCAGCTGTGTGCCTCCTCTCCACCATCTTGGCCAGAAGTCCGGGAAATCTTCTTACCTAGCTACTGCTTATTTTGCCCCCTCCTATTCAACTGTATCCTGCCATACACAGCAATAGTGAAACAATGTCCATCATAGCAGGAAAATTGCAATTAGATTAATATTGATAGAAGCATGGAGTAATAATAATTAATAAATAACAGATATTTATAACACACTTTAGAATTTGCAAGGTAATTTACATAATATCTCATTTGATCATTCTAATAATCTATAACAGGATAATAATATCCTCATTTTTTTTCCTAGATGAAGCTCAGAGAGTTTAAATTATTTCCTAAGATCATATAGATGGCCAACTGAGGTAGTATTCAAACCCATATTTTCATGAATCCCAATCCTAGACAATATCCAGTAGTTCCCTAGTCACTATCTCATTTTTGATGAATTTTGAGTCATATGTATTAAATGTCTTTAAATTAGACATTAAAATATTTTAGAGTATGGAATGGAAGTCTTTTGGAAGACAACAATATAGGGAGAAGTTGGCATGGAATAGAATAACAATGATAAAAATATTAAATTAATGTTGCATCAGAGACTGTATCATTACATCAAGAATCTTGATATACTTTGAGAAATTTTCCAACTTACTTAGCTTTCAAGAAATCAGACTCAATATTACTTTTATGAGGACATTTACATTGGTCCTTGAAGAGTTCCAACTTGCTCCCCACTGTTACCTTTAGACTCTATTTTTATTCCTTTCCTCAACAATCTTTATTATTTTTGAAGTTTACTCAATCAAAAATTTCCACCCAAAACAAATCATGAGTTTGAAGCATACCAAACCATGCCATTGTCCCCACCTTCCTCAAATAAAGCAATATCTAACTCATCATTTTTGTCACTAAAAAAAAAAAAAAAGAAAGAAAAGAAAAGAAAAAGGTAATATTCACAATATATTGAGATAAACTGCCTTTGTAGAAGCATAATTCACAAAACTGAAAAGGGAAGGCATCCAAAAAAAAAAAAAAAGTTCCTGGAAGACAAATATATTTTCCAAGGGACAATCTTTTCCAGAGTATCTGGAGACCCCAGGAACTACTCATAGCATTTGTGGATTTCTTCTTCCTTAGAATTAAAGTTTGTTCTCTCATGGTTCATCCTGTAGTTCCCTTCAGTCCCCAAGGCAATCAGTTCTGTTATATCTCATCTAGTAGTTCCTTAAAATTCCCAGAAAGTGGCACCAACTTTTTCCTCAGACACAACAAAAAACAAACCCTTTGCCATTAGTCTTTCACACTCTAGCTTGTCCTTCTAACAGAAGATGCCATTTTCTCTGTTGCAGCTGAATTGATCCAGCACCAAACTATGGATCACCTTTTAAATTATTTTTCTCCAATCACATATCAACATTCTGCCTCAAAAAAGTTACCCTAGGAACAGAACATCTTGCTTTCTCACTTCAACAAAACCTTAATAATCAACTTAAAGGACACTGTAAGCTTTAATGACTTTGGTGAGGGTTACACAACCAGTATGTTTCAGATATGGGATTTAATCCAAGTTTTACAGACTTGAGGTTAGTTCTCCATTCACTATATCAATCTGCTTCTCACCAACTATATCTCTAGCTGTATTGTTAGAGAAATATTTATATACTGGATAACTAGAGAAGTAGAGGAGCCAGCTCATGTAGACTTAACATAGCCAATTGTTAAACTATCACTATGACCATTTACACCTCAGAAATCATCAAATATTACAGTTCATTATTTTACTTATTGTTTATAAGCTTGTTGTTATTTATTATTCTTTATTTTATTATAATAAATTAGTTATTTATTATACTTGTTGATTTTCTAGGTTTAATAAAATAATGGAGAAATTGTTATTCTTGAGGTGCATATTTTTCTTTTCTTTTGGACACCAGTTCTTAAATATTACCTAACACATTACTACATCTAAATGCATATCTATATAGAGATAAAATAATGTATTATTCATGTTAATGGGGAGGCTTTGGTTTAGTCTAGGAATGTTTCTTAGAAGGATAAAATAATGTATTGTTCCTGTAAATAGGGAGGTTTCTGCTTATTATAGGAATGTTTTCTGGTAGCAATGAGACTAAATATATTGCCAAGTGAAAAGTTGAAGTAGGAGATTAAGAAGAGAATTCTAAGCAACAGGTAAAATTTTACATAGTACTTTTTAACTTTTTGAAGCAATTTAGCAGAAACTTTCTCATTTGCTATTCCAAATAGCCTTATGAGATAAATTTACTATATATTGTTGTTCCCATTTTACAGATTAGGAAACTGTTACTTATGGTAAACATGCAGCCTACCCATGATGTTGGAAGTGGATTCAAAGGCCGGCTTTTATATTCCAGATCATCAATACTATGTAACCTTTTGGATTAGCTAAAGCCACATTTTCATTAAAAACTTGAAATCTATTGTGTGCAATATTACTGCAGAAAAATGGTGATAATACATGTCTTCTGCAGGGAAAGATTATTTATTTACCATGATAAGATAAACATTAGCATTTCAATGAAAACGCCACTATGTTCTAAAAAGAATAACTGATAGATGACTTTTTCCTTTAAAAGCTCTAACAATAAAAATATAGATTTTAAAACCTTTGATTTACTCTTGGCATATATAGCTGATCATATATGCTCCTATTTGTATGGCCTTAAGCTAAGCATTAGTATTGGAGCCTCATTCAACCTCCTTAGAATTATAAAGCAGCTTGAACTTAGGTTATAAACAAAATGAATTAGAACTTTGATTTGTTCATGAACAATGAAAATATATTGTTCACCATTATCACCAATTAATTATATATTTCTGTCTACCCTATTAATGGCATTTTTGCTTTTCTTGTATTTCTCAGAATGTGAGAAGTCAAATCTTCATCTCTTAGTAAAATTTACATTTTAGCTGCATAAATGTGGGGATTTTGCATGGAGGAGGGAGGGGAAATTATGGGATATATTTAATTTCTCTGTCAAGAATAATAATTACAGGAAGACTTCCAGCCAAGATGGTGGAGAGAAGGCACACAGCTGCTTGAGCTCCATGTTTTTTCTCAGAATTTATTTCATGAAAAGCCTCAGAATTAATGCTTGACTGGGAAAAAACCCCACAAATAATTACCAACTGAAGACCTCCTTGAAATTTGCCAGAAAAGGTCTGTTTTTGTTCAGGGAAGGGAGGAACAGATCAGACTCAGGCTGAGGGCAAGTAGAGAGAGCAAGGCAGCTCACACTGGAAAGACCTGGGGGGAGGGGAAGAGTGCAATCTCTGCCATTTCTGCGTAACGAACAACTTTATCCCAGTGTGGATATTCTGTCTTGGCAGCAAGCTAGGATCAGCAGAGAAGGTGTAAAAACAGGAGGTAAAGACTAAAGCCCCGAAAAGCTAGCCTCTCTCAGGATTTGTCCACCCCCACTCCCACCCAGAGTGACTCAGGGCATTCTTAGAGCCTCAGAGCCTCAAAGCACAGACACAGCCCAGACATTGCTGTCCTGTTAGTGCCTCACTACTGTCTCCCGCAGTCTGTAGAGGAGGCCCAGTTACACCATCCAGCCCCATCCTACCCCCCAAAAAAAGCAAACTGCATTTGTTTTTCTTGTCAATTTGTTTCTTTCTCTGACAAAATGATCAAAAAATTTAAAAGGGCTCTAACCCTTGACAGCTTCTATATTGATAAAGAGCAGACTTCAAACCCTCAGGAGGCTAAAAACAGACTGTCCCCAGAGGAATCCCCAAAGGGGGATATGATCTGCTCCTCAATACAAAAAACTTTCATACAGGAAATCAAAAGGGGAAGGAAGACTTCCAGCCAAGATGGCGGAGAGAAGGCACACAGCTGCTTGATCTCCATGTTTTCTCTCATAATTTATTTCATGAAAAGCCTCAGAATTAATGCTTGACTGGGAAAAAAACTCACAAATAATTACCAACAGAAGACCTCCTTGAAGAGACCTAGAAGAGAAATTGGAAAAGGAAAGGGAAGCCTGGCAAGAGAGTCTGGAAAAGGCATCCCACACATTTAAAGACAAAGTGGATAAAGAAATGAAATCATTGAAAAACAAAATTAGTGAGGTGGAAAAAGAAAACAGTTCTCTAAAAAATAAAATTGGGGGGTGGAGCCAAGATGGAGGAGAAGATACATGCGGATTTCTAAGTTCTCTCATACCCTCAATATCAAGTATTTAATTCAATCTCAAAAATAATGCTGGATTGGTAAAAACCATGAAGATTAGAAACACAAGTTACCAGCTAAAGAGAATCTGGAATTTCATCAGAAAAGGTACATACTGATGGGTGGAGAAAAAGTTCAGCATCAGACAGTGATAGACTAAAGGTTAGCATATTGCACTGATCAGGCTGGAGAGGCCTCTGGGGTTAGAAAAGCTACTGAGACAGAGGACTGTGCCATAGGCTGATTGCTCTACTCTGCTTGCAAAACAGCAAATCAGCAGATAAATCAAGCCACTTAAAAAAAATGCCAGAAACTGCCTACAGCAGTGACTCAGCATAGATCACAGTACAGCTGTGCAGCTGCCTTCTGCTGTCTGGGGCTTTTCCTTGGGGCATTTAAGAACCTGCAAGGCAATGGGGCACAGCCCAGTGGCAACCTCTAATCTCACAGTGGGGTGCTCGGCATGAGGCAGTGGACCTTCCACAGCAGCAAAAATACTGCAGCAGCAACTGTGCTTCCCTGGGCAGAGACACTTCCAGTCTGTGTGCCAGGGCTATTTGCTGGTCAGCTGCTAATATCAACGGCCCCATGGGAGGTGGGGTTTGACATGGTTCAGCCTCTTGCCTCAGAGCAGTCACTAGACCACACAGCCGGGGTTCTTCACTGGGCACTCCCACAGCCCAGCTGTGCTAACCAGTGAGGGGGGTGGCTCTCTCCCAGAGCAGCATAATACCTTTGCAGTGTGTTCACAAGACATTTGCCATCCATACTATCTCTGTTCTGCAGAGGAAGCTGGTAATATACCTACCCTGAAAGCAGACCCCATAGGTTTTTAAAAATTAGTAAAAAATTGAAGAGAACAATTGACAGCTTCTATACAGAAAAAGAGGAGGTTTTCAACACAGGAGGTTAACAGAAGACAGTCTCCAGATAATACCCTGAAGGGGAATGTTCTCTGGCCCCTATCACATAACTCTCTCCTAGGAGATACTATTAAAGGCATAAAAAGAGAGTTACAAGATAAATGGTCAAAGGAAAGATAAGCTATGTTAGACAGTAACAATGTCCTGAAATTTCAATTGGAAAAGAAAGAATTCACATGAAGTGCAGGGAAACAAAATGTGTGAATTGGAAAAGGTTAAAAAATCATAGGAAAGTAGGATCTCTGAAATGAAAAAGATAAAAAATTCCCAAGAAAGTAAGATTTGTGAAATGGAAAAAGAAAATAACTCACTAAAAAAATTAGTGAAATGGAAAAAAAAATCCATAGAGCAAAATAACTCATTTAAAAATTCAATTGGACATATACAAAAAGAAATAAAAAAAGCAAATGAAGAAAATAACTCATTAAAAATCAGGAGTGAACAAATAGAAATGAATGATTCATTGAGATAACAAGAATCAAATAAGCAAAAACAAAAAAAAATGAAAAGATGGAGAATAACATCAAATATTTAATGGGAAAATTGGCAGACATGGAAAAGAGATCTAGGAGAGATAATCTGACGATCATTTGACTTCCCAAAAATTATGATTAAAAAAAGAGCCTAGATTCTATTTTACAGGAAATCATCAAAGAAAACTGTCCAGAAATAATAGAACCAGAAGGTAAAATAGGCACTGAAAGAATTCATCAAACACCTTCTGAAAAAGATCCTAAAAAATACTCCATAGAATATTGTGGCGAAGCGGCAGAACTATCAGACTGAGGAAAAAAAATATTGCAAGCAGCCAAGAAAAAAACAATTCAAATACCATCGAGGTGCCAAAATAAGAGTCACTCAAGATCTGGCTACATCCACATTAAAGTATCAAAGGGCCTGGAATCTGATATTCCAAAAGGCAAAAGAACTTGGAATGCAGCCAAGAATAAACAACCCAGCTAAGTTTAGCATTATCTTCCATGGAAGAAGATGGACATTTAATGAAACAGATAAATTCCATGTGTTTCTAAGAAAAAGAAAAAAAAAACATAGCTAAACAAAAAAGTTCATCTCCAGCCACAAGACACAAGAGAAGCAGAAAAAGATAAAAGGAACTCTTGAGAATTGTATTTCTGTTGTGGATATATAGAAAGACTATGTGTATAATCTGATCATACTGATATAACATTAAAAAAAGGGAAGTAGAAATGGAAAGGGGATACTGTCAGAAAACAAAAAAAGAGGAGATAAAAAGAGGGAAAGTACATCCCAGGAAGAGGCAAAGAAAATTTATCATATCTGAGGGAATTTAGAGAGGGGGAGGAACATTTTGACAATCTTACTCTCATCAGAGTTAGTTCGAAGAATAATTAATTGACATATTTGTTTTTCAGAGATTTCTCGCTCACCTCATTAAAAGGTGGGAGAGGAAAAGGGAAAAGAAAAGGGTAATAAGGGAAGGGTACAAAAAAGGGGAAGGGATTTTAAAAGAGGGGGGAGGGATACTAAAAAGGGAGGGATGAGTGATGCAAGCAGGATCCATAAGTTTAATACTGGGGAAGGGATTCAGGGGGGACAAGGGTAAAGAAAGCATAATCTGGGGATAATATGATGGCAGGAAATACAGAATTAGTAATTTTAGTTGTAAATGTGAATGAGATGAATTCTCCCATTAAGTGAAGGCAGTTAGCAGATGGGATCAAAAGTCAGAACGTGACAATATGTTGCTTACAGGAAACACATTTAAAGCAGGGAGATACTTACAGAGTAAAAGTAAAAGGCTGGAGCAGAATCTATTATGCTTCAAGTGAAGTAAAAAAAGCAGAGGTAGCCATCTTTATCTCAAATCAAGCAAAAGCAAAAATTGATCTAATTAAAAGAGATAAGGAAGGAAACTATATCTTGCTAAAGAGTAGCATAGACAATGAAGCCATATCAATACTAAACATATATGCACCAAGTGGTATAACATTTAACTTCCTAAAGGAGAAGTTAAGAGAGTTGCAAGAAGAAATAGACAGCAAAACCATAATAGTGGGAGATCTCAACCTTGCACTTTCAGATTTAGATAAATCAACCCACAAAAAAAATAAGAAAGAAATTAAAGAGGTAAATAAAATATTAGAAAAATTAAGTATTATAGATCTTTGGAGAAAACTGAATGGTGATAGAAAGGAATATACTTTCTTCTCAGCAGTTCATCGAACCTATTCAAAAATTGACCATATATTAGGACATAAAGATCTCAAAATTAAATGTAGGAAGGCAGAAATAGTAAATGCTTTCTTCTCAGATCACAATGCAATAAAAAATACAATCAACAAGAAGTTAGAGGTAAATAGACCAAAAAGTAATTGGAAACTAAGTAATCTCATCTTAAAGAATGATTGGGTGAAACAGCAAATTGTAGAAACAATTAATAATTTCACCTGATAATGACAACGATGAGACATCATACCAAAATTTGTGGGATGTAGCTAAACTGGTAATAAGAGGAAATTTTATATCTTTAAAGGCTTACTTGAATAAAATAAGGAAAGAGAAGATTAATGAATTGGACTTGCAACTGAAAAAGCTAAAAAAAGACCAAAGTAAAAACCCCCAACCAAATATTAAACTTGAAATTCTAAAATTAAAAGGAGAAATTAATAATATTGAAAGTAAAAAAAAATTTTGAATTAATAATTAAAACTAAGAGTTGGTTTTATGAAAAAAAAACAATAAAATAGTTAAACCTTTGGTAAATCTGATCAGAAAAAAAAGAGGACAATCAAATTGCTAGTCTTACAAATGAAAAGGGGAAATTTCCACCAATGAAGAGGAAATTAGAGCAATAATTAGGACTTACTTTGTACAACATTATGCCAATAAATTTGATAACTTAAGTGAAATGGATGACTACCTCCAAAAAATAGGCTTCCCAGATTAATAGAGGAGGAAGTAAATTGTTTAAATAATTCCATTTCAGAAAAAGAAATAGAACAAGCTATTAATCAACTCCCTAAGAAAAAATCCCCAGGACCAGATGGATTTATATGTGAATTCTACCAAACATTTAAAGAACAATTAGCCCCAATGTTATATAAACTATTTGAAAAAAATAGGGAATGAAGGAGTCTTACCAAACTTCTTTTATGACACAGACATGGTACTGATACCTAAATCAGGTAGATTGAAAACTGAAAAAGAAAATTATAGACCAATCTCCTTAATGAATATTGATGCTAAAATCTTAAATATGATATTAGCAAAAAGACCACAGAAAATCATCTGCAGGATAATACACTATGATTAAGTAGTATTTATACCAGGAATGGAGGGCTGGTTCAATATTAGGAAAACTATTAGTATAATTGACCATCTTAATAATCAAATTAACAAAAAACATATGATCATCTAATAGATGCAGAAAAATCATTTCATAAAACACAACATCTATTCCTACTAAAACACTTGAGAGTACAGGAATAAATGTACTATTCCTTAAAATAGTCAGGAACATATATTTAAAACCATCAGTAAGGATCATATGTAACAGGGATAAACTGGAACCTTTCCCAGTAAGATCAGGAGTAAAACAAGGTTGCCGACTATCACCATTACTATTCAATATTGTATTTGAAATGCTAGTCTTGACAATAAGAGTAGAGGAAGAGATTAAAGGAATTACAGTAGGTAATAGGAAATCAAACTATCACTCTTTGCAGATGATATGGTACTTAAAGAACCCCAGAGATTCTAATAAAAAAGTTACTAGAAAAAATTCACATTTTTAGCAAAGTTGCTGGATATAAAAGAAATCCACATAAATCCTTAGCATTTTTATACATTACCAACAAAATCCAACAGCAAGATGTACAAAGAGAAATTCCATTCAAAACAACTTTGGAGAGTATAAAATATTTGGGAATCCATCTACCAAAGTCAGGAATTATATGAGCAAAGTTACAAAACACTTGCCACAAAAATAAATTCAGATTTATATAATTGGAAAGACATTAAGTGCTCCTGGATAGGTCAAGAGAATATAATAAAGATGACAATACTCCCTAAACTAATCTATTTATTTAGTGCTATACCAATCAGACTCCCAAGAAACTATTTTAATGACCTGGAAAAAATAACAACAAAATTCATATGGAAGAACAAAATATCGAGAATTTCAAGGGAATTAATAAAAAAAAAAATCAAATGAAGATGGTCTAGCTGTACCTGATCTAAAACTATATTATAAAGCAGCAGTCACCAAAACCATTTGCTATTGGCTAAGAAATAGACTAGTTGATCAGTGGAATAGGTTAGATTCACAGGACAAAATAGGGAATAACTGTAGCAATCTAGTGTTTGACAAACCCAAAGTTCCCAACTTTTGGGATAAGAATTAATTATTTGATAAAAATAATGTTGGGAAAACTGGAAATTAGTATGGCAGAAATTAGATATAGACTCACACTTAACACCATATACCAAAATCAGGTCAAAATGGGTCCCTGACATAGGCATAAAGAATGAGATCATAAATTGATTACAGGAACATATTATAGTTTACCTCTCAGACTTGTGGAGGAGAAAGGAATTTGTAACCAAAGGAGAACTAGAGATCATTATTGATCAAAAAATAGAAAATTTTGATTACATCAAATTAAAAAGCTTTTGTACAAACAAAACTAATGCAAACAATATTAGAAGGGAAGTAACAAACTGGGAAGACATTTTTTTTCAGTTAAAGGTTCTGATAAAAAGCTCATCTCCAAAATATATAGAGCACTGATTCTACTTTATAAGAAATTAAATCTCAAATTGATAAATGGTCAAAGGATATGAACAGACAATTCTCAGAGGATGAAATTGAAACTATTTCCACTCATATGAAAGACTGTTCCAAATCACTATTGATTAGAGAAATGCAAATTAAGATAACTATGAGATACCACTACACACCTGTCAGATTGGCTAAGATGAGAGGAAAAAATAATGATGAATGTTGGAGGGGATGTGGGAAGACTGGGACACTGAAACATTGTTGGTGGATTTGTGAAAGAATCTACCCATTCTGGAGAGCAATATGGAATTATGCCAAAAAGTTATTAAACTGTGCATACCCTTTCATCCAGCAGTGCTACTACTGGGCTTATATCCCAAGGAAATACTAAAGAAGGGAAAGGGACCTGTATGTGCAAAAATATTTGTGGCAGCCCTTTTGTAGTGGATAGAAACTGGAAAATGAATGGATGCCCATCAATTGGAGAATGTTTGGGTAAACTATGGTATATGAATATTATGGAATATTATTGTTCTGTAAGAAATGACCTGCAGGATGAATACAGAGAGACTTGGAGAGACCTACATTAACTGATGCTGAGTGAAATGAGCAGAACCAGGAGATCATTCTACACTTCAACAACAATACTGTATGAGCATGTATTCTGATGGAAGTGTATATCTTCAACAAAGAGAATATCTAATTCAGATCCAATTGATCAATGATGGACAGTATCAGCTACACCCAGAGAAGGAATACTGGGAAATGAGTGTAAATTGTGTGCATTTTTGTTTCTCTTCCCAGGTTATTTTTACTTTCTAAATCCAATTCTTCCTGTGCAACAACAACAAAAAATAATTTGGTTCTGTACACATATATTGTATCTAGGATATACTATAACATATTTAACATGTATGAAAATGCCTGCCATCTAGGAAAGGAAGTAGAAGGAAGGAGGAGAAAATCAGGCACAGAATGGAGTGCAAGGGATAATGTTGTAAAAAATTAAGCATGCATATGTATTGTCAAAAATATTAAAATAAATTTAAAAAAAGAATTATAATTACAGAAATGATCATCAGGATGATTTCAGAAAGGCCTGGAAAGACTTACATGAACTGATGCTGAGTGACATTAGTAGGACCAGGAGAATGGTGTATACTTCAATAATAATATTATATGATGATCAATTCTGATGAATGTGGCCATTTTCAATAATGAGATGAACCAAATCAGTTCCAATAGAGCAGTAATGAACTGAACCAGCTACACCCAGCAAATGAACTCTGGGAGATGACTATGAACCACTACATAGAATTCCCAATCTTTCTATTTTTGTCCACCTTCAATTTGGATTTCCTTCACAGGCTAATTGTACACTATTTCAAAGTCTGATTAATTTTTTACAGCACAACAACTGTTTGGACATGTATACATATATTGTATTTAATTTATACTTTAACATATTTAATATGTATTGGTCAACTTGCCATCTGGGGGGGGAAGGAGGGGAAAATTAGTACAAAATTTTGGCAATTGTCAGTGTTGTACAATTACCCTTGCATATATCTGGTAAATAAAAACTATTAAAATAATAATAATAATAATGATTACAAAAATACCATGTGTCCTATATTTCCATATAGAAGCACCTAGAGTTTCAGCCTTAAAACTTACTATATATTGAGTGGATTTCTGACATTGGCAATAGATGCCCATGTTTAATTGCAAATGCTGGCAATGGGCAACTTATTTCTTTAAATGAACTTTTAACATTGGCACTTTTTTCCAATTTCCTGTTCGTAGTAGGCAGAAAAATCAGTGTGGTTAACTTGTCTGTGTTCTTCATGCCGAGTGATAAATCAGAACAAAATCCTTGACAAAATGCATTTATATAGACTGTCTTTGCTAACTTTAATACATTGTCTGGATTGGGGGTGTGGCTAGTCTTCATTTCAAAGTCAATATTAGTTTCTATTTGTTTTCCAATCAGCATTACTAATATTATACCATTAATGATAACCTAACGCAAAGCAAAAATTAACATTCAGCAAGTAGTAGCCATCCTGTCAAAGAAAACTAGAATATATTAGCATCTGTCTTTTGTAACTAATGTAAGTGCTTTGGTTGAAGTAACACCAAATTATGAATCTGTTATGGGTATTATTCAACAGCTTTATAAAAAGACTTATCCAATTCAAACACCAAGAATACATGAAGAGACTAAAATTAAATTAGCCCATATCGCTTACTTGTTTACATTATATAGGCAATAATAAAGTATTCATCATCATTTTTCACCTTCATCCATTTTTTAAATCAATTTGGGTATCATATCTAATAAGAAATAAGTGAATTGGTGCATTCGATATTGAATTTTAGTCACACAAATAATATTAAACTTTATATTTTAAAACTGATGAGTATTAAATGAATCTTTTTTCAGTACCTTTGCTTTAACTGAGATACTCAAAGTTGCTAGATAGAAATAATTAATAAATTCCCTGACTCTCAAACAAGTTTTGATTAATTAATCACAATTTATATATTTGTATTTAAATTTTTTAATACTACAACAGGAGTTGGAATCTCCTCTCAAGATAGAGATGACTCTGAGACTTTATAGACTCATTATTGAAAGAAACTTTAGAAGTCATCTGATATAGCCCTACATTAATAAAAATCCCTTCCAAATTACTTTGACATTACAAGTGTCATTTACACTTTATCAAAGAGAAGCACTAGAAGAGATGTTCACCTTATTGTAACAATGCCAGATATTTTTGAATAATTCTTCTTGTTAAGAAATTTCCCTCAATTAAAAATGTTTACCCTATACAGAGTCAAATGGCTATTGTACACCAGTACTTAGTCATTCTTCTTTCATTCTTTAGCAGTTTTGTTACCTTTCTTACTATCTTTATGTCTATCCTAACTATGGCTCTTATTCTAGATGTCAGAATTCATAAAGGACTTTTCAGTTTCTCAGGCTTCTCACGTTCCATGACCTAATCCATTTAATCTCAGTTATATATGAACCCTGAATTTCCCACTTCAACAATCATAAATTTATCTAAATGTGCAACCTGAACTTTTCTTCTAAGCTCCAGTCCTGAATCATCCAATCTGGATGTGATATATCAAACTGGAAATCCTAGTATTATTTCAAGTTCAAAAATAAATAAATAAATAAACAAAACCTCTTTACTTCCAAATTCTCTACTCTAACAACTTTCCTCCTCAATTTCTGTTTAAATTTTTCCAGACTCTCATATTTATACTCTCAAGTATAATCCTCAACTCTTTACTTTGTTTCATTCCACTAATCTAGTTGTCAAACTTGGTCTTACAACCATCTGTTATGTTGAACCATTTTTCACTACTCCCATGGTCACTATTTTAGTTCAAATAAGTTCTTTCCTGCATAATTCTGATGTCTTTGCTATTGACCTCCCTTCATGTGAATCTATTCTTCACACAGCTATCAAAGGTATTTCCTTTAATTACTGAACTTATTGTGTTGATCCCTTGCACAATAAACTTCAGTGACTTCCTACTGCTTCTAGTTTTGAATATAAATTATCATTTGATTTTGAAAGCTTTCTACAACTTAGTGTCAGTCTATTTTCTAGATCTCATTAACACAATATCCCTCTTCCTACACTCAGCTATCTAAAATTCGAACTCTCCCTGTCACTCATACATTTCTTCGCCTTTGAATGGGCCATTTCTTATGCCTGGAACATACTTCCATTTCATAGCTACCTCAAAGAATTTCTAATGTCTTTCAAGAAATAGCTCAAGCTTCCATTTTAGACTGATATTTTCCATATCTCCCAACTTGTTAACTACTCCCTTACCTTCTATCCAACTTACTTATATTAATTTGCATTCATGTCAATCTTTATATCCATCTATAGAGAAATAATTGCATTTAAATATATATCTAAATTATTCTTTTTAAACATGAGGAAGTGGAAGATCATGTGATTCAGAAGCAGAAGTGACTTCAATAAGTTTAAGTAATTTTTTCCCCCAAAAAAAGATAGAACAAAGCATAAGAGTTGGGATTTGAACCCAGATTTTTTAGAATCTAATGCTAATAGTCTTTCTATTACCTCATGATGCCTGCTTTCAGGAAGTATACCTTGAGTCAATTTTTAAAGAGACCAATTATTTTAAGGATCTCCAAATGCCAAGAGTTTTACCTTGAACTTGAGAGGTAAATAGGATACATTGACTAAATATAAAGGATAACTCATTCAAGGTCACACATGGTCAATTGAATGGTACATGAGATTGGTACCTAATCTGCAATATAAACCAATACCTCATCTTTTTTTATCTCGTTTTGATCTGCTTAATGAGCAGCTGTAGAGCATTAAGCAAAATCATCTCATTCCTATCTTGCTAAAATATGCTGTATATGCCAACTTTCAAAAATGAAGCAAAGGAGATGATGTATAGTTTTATCTGTCCAGGTGCTTTATTCAGCTCCTATTCTTTATTTAGTTCTTGACATTTTCCAGTAGTTATCACATATAGTCAACATTGTATAATTGAAACAGAAATTGGAAATGTTGGGAGGGATTGTTGGAGATTGTTTCTGTTATAATAGGATGGAATGACTACTTTCCATAGGAGTAAGAAGCATTTTGACTCATAGTGAAAAGACTGAGCTCTACCCAACTCTCTACTTTTGCACTCAGTATTTGTTGTGCCTAACAATGTTATCATGGAGGAGTATAATGCTTATTTCATAAAATAGATTGAGCTGTAGACTCTTTAGTTTACTTTTATCTAGTTCCTTTGATTAATACCAATTAGTATGCAATCAACAAATAAACCCTTCCATGAAACATGTCCTTACAAGTAGATAAAATGTTTATTAAATCACTTTGAATATGGAATAAAAATATTTGATCTAATAATCACAATAATTAGTATATATATATATATATATATATATATATATATATATATATATATATATATTATGTTTCTTCCTGAATTCTGTCAAAAAACTCTACAAATAGTAAATGTATATATTTAATATGATGAAAATGAGCATAATACATAATTCTGTATGCACACATACACATACATATATATACATTTATATATATATATATACATATATATATATATACATATAATACATTTAATATATTTTATAATGCTTATATAAGTGAACCATATGTACTTAGAATGTACATTTCTTTACCTTACAATCATCTATCAATAAAATCTCAAAATGCTTTTAATTTTTATTACAAATTGATATTTTCTATTAATGTATATTAGTTTTGCTTGATGTGAGGATAATTTGCACTGCAGAAATTTGTGATATTATACACTGCTCAACTCCTTCAAAGGTAAATCTCCAATATAAATATTATTTTGAATTTAGGTCAAATGCTAGTGAATCATCAAAACTACAAATGGAGAGAGAGAGATTAAGAATCAGTTGGCTAAGAACACAAAAAAGAGTTATGAACTGGCAGATGCTGTTAATTGTAGTAATTAAAAGGACTAAATGAGGTAATGGTACTTAACATTGAGCACTAAAACCCTGAAAAAATGATAAAAGAGACAAAATACTTGGCCAGGATAGCTGGAGGAAGAAGAGGCCCAATACTCAATAGATGAAAAGGAAAAAATCAAGAAACTTATTAATAAAGTATAATTACTTTAAGACAAGAAGTATGAGAGAACAAAATTATAAATTGTTTTGATGTTGTTTTATTGCAAGATTATCATATCTGAGAAAAACTAGCCACTAGCCATTAATAAAAAGATTGTGATTGCTAAGTGATAATAAAACAATAAATGATAATAGTGATTTCTAAGTTTCTTATAATTTTCAAATGTACAAAGTTAGGTGTTATTAATTTTAAAGGAACCTGAATTTTTCAGTGATTCTGATCTCTTGAAAATGATAAATCTCCTCAGGTTAATAAGGTTAATGAAATCTCCAAACTTAAAATATATTCTATCACTGACTGACATTTCCAGAGAGATTATTCCTGTTGTGTTTTGACTGCTCATTATTAGATTTGTTCAGCCCCTGAACCCAAGAAATATACAAGAGAATAGGGAAGGCCCAACAGGTGCTATCAAGTATTCATATATTGTGACCTTATCAAAATGATTCTTTAATCTTTTACTTTATGCTGAAGTACTTGGGAAAATATTGACTCTGGAGTAAGACAAAATGAGAAAGTTGGACATCATGGTCTCAGAGTTCCATTTCAATTCCAACTTCAATTTTTTTTGTATTTATCTCAGTTAAAAATATTCAAGAAATAGAGACGTCATGAAGAGAATGAATTAATCCTATGAAGTGAGACAGTGTAAAAAAAAAAAAAAAAGAATCCTTCATTTGGAGTCAAAGAAAATGGGTAAAAATTCTGATTCTCCTACTTAGTACTTGTGCGATCTTAAGGCAAAATACTTAATCTTAATCTCAACCACAAAATAAAGAAGTTAGGTTACATTATGTTAAAGGTTACTTTCAGTTCTAGACCTATGATCTTGGTCAGTTTATAACGTAATCCAGTATATAAGATTTTTCCTTGAGATATACTAAAAGCTGGTAAATATAAATATCTCAAACTATGAAGTCTCTCCAAGTTATCTGATTCCATAGAGTTAAACTCTCTCTCGTAAGGAAATCTCACTAAAACCCTTTATTATCTCTCCTTCATGCTGAAATACAATTCAATTACTAGAATATACCAGAAATAACACAAGTTAAGAAGTTGAGATGCTTTCTAATTGTATTTGTCAATTTTAGGGAATTTCACAGTAATCTCAATGGGATTGGTGCCCTCCATAATGAAATTGATGATAGTTGTCATGTCTTTGTACTACATAGCCATTACACTGACTGGTTGTTACAACATTTTAAATAATGACCCTAAAGATGTATATACATGGCAATTTCAATGAATCATGAATCGATGTATCATTAGTATTGATATACTCCAATTCAGATTATAATCCATTCCTGCAATACATTATAGAGAATCTACCAAATGTACCAGAAACCATTTTCTAAGTCTTATAACATTATTTAAGTAAATAATTTAGGCAATTTGTCTGTTATACCTTGTTTTTCTTTTATGGCTGACTCACCTACTTTTCTAATCATACATCTCATTCCTAGCTGATCCCTCCTGTACCATTTCTTGAATACAAATCATCATGTAATATGTAGCAGGCTATTAATTATTCCTATTTTTATCTGCATTGTCCATTGGATAATCTACAATTTTGATTCTTTGAAAATAGTGACATCTCATGAATCATATATATATGGAAAATTTTGCTTGAAAACTTCATTTAGTTTTAGTTGAGTAGCTTTGTATGAGTGGAAGTACCAAGAAGTTTCCCCAAAACTTATTCTCCATTTATATTTAAAAAAAGAGGCCATGCTCATTATCCATCAGCAATTTCTATAGCAGAAATGTGTAGATGGCAGAGAAGACAGGTGCATCATTCTAAGTTTCTCTTCTACTCTCACTACTAATTACCAAATTCAGCCTCAGAAATAGTGCTTGGCTGATAAAATCCCAACCAAAAAATTGGTTTGTCCTGATCTACAGGAGCAGGTCAGCCCAGGCAGGAAGGCAGAAAACAGAGACTAGCACATTGAGCAGGCCTGGGTGGGAGCAGTCTCCATGAGTAGAAAATGTGAAGGGAGAACTCTACCACAGATTGGCTGTTGTGCTTTAATTGCAAAGCAGTAGATCAGGAGAGAAGTTATACAAATGCCAAAGGTAGAGTGTATACCAAAAAATGCAAGAATTACTAAGATCTGCCAATACCCACCCAGCACCAGAAGCACCACAGCACAGCTGTGCAGCCCCATTCTGCAGCACAGGGTTTTTACACTGGACAGTCACACTTCTGCACACCAGGGAAGCTCTGCCCAGGGCACTAGAACTTTCTCAACATGGCTGTGCTTCCCAGGCAGAGACAAGTGTCAGGTGCAGGACTCTTCCTAGGGCACTTCTGCAGGCCACTCTTTGTAGCCTGTTTAAAGGAGAACCACAGTCCATTTATCTATCCCTGTCCTGCAGAGGAAGCTGGTAACATCCTTGCCCTGAAGGCAAACCGTAAGGGCTTTTTGAAAAACGAGTAAAAAAGGCAAGCTTACTCTAACCATTGATAGCTTCTATGCAGAAAAGAGCATATTTCCAAACCTGAGGAGAGTAACAGCAGACAGACTCCAGACCAAAACCCAAAGGGGGATGTAACCTGGTCCTCATTACACAAGGCTCTCCAAGAAGAAATTATAAAAGATCTTAAAAGAGAGCTAGAAGAAAAATGGGAAAAGCAAAGAGAAGCTCTGCAAAAGTGTACAGAAAAGGCATATAATTTGCTAAAAGAAAATTTTAATAAAGTGGAAAAAGAAAACAACTTTCTGAAATGTGAATTGAAAAACATAAAGAATTCCCAGGAAAGCAGGATTTGTGAATGGGAAAAATAAAATACCTCAGTAAAAAAAAAAATAGTGAAATGGGAAAAAACTCCATAGAGTAAAACAACTAATTTAAAAATTAATTGGACACATAGAAAAAGAAGCAACAACAACAACAACAAAAACAAAACTAATGAAGAAAATAATACTAAAAATCAGAACTAAACAAATAGAAATGTATGATTCATTGAGACATCAAGAATCAGTAAAGCAAAATCAAAAAAAAATGAAAAAAAATAGAAATAAATGATAAATATGTACTTGGAAAAACAACAGACGTGGAAAACAGAACTAGGAAAGATAACCTAGGAAAGATAGAACTAGGAGAATTATGATGAAAAAAAGAGCCTAGACACTATTTTATAAGAAATCATAAGAGAGAACTGCCCAGATGTAAAAGAATCACAAGGTAAAAGAGGCATTGAAAGAATTCATTAAACACCTTCAGAAAGAGACCCTAAAAGAGGATGCTGGACTTCAGGGTAAGATGTCGGTCTGGAGTCAGACAGCTGCTTGAGCTCCATTTTTCTCTCAGGACTTACTTCATGACATGCCTTGGAGTTAATGCTTGACTGGAAAAGAAACCCACAAATAATCACCAATTGAAGACATCCTTGAAATTCGCCAGAAAAGATCTGTGTTTGCTCGGGAGAGGGTCAAACAGACTAGGCACAGATTGAGGGCAGGCAAGCCAGAGGGAGACAGATAGCTCACACAGCTCAGACCAGAGGGAGGAGGGCTACAATCTCTGCCATTTCATCAAAAAGACTTTTAGCCCAGTGGATATTCTGTCTTGGCAGCAAGCCAGGAGCAGCAGAGAGGGTGTAAACACCGAGGTGAAGAATAAAACCCCGGAAAGCTAGTGTCTCTCAGGACACAGCCACCCCCAACCCCCACCTGGAGTGACTCAGCACATTCTTAGAGCCTCAGAGACAGAGGCAGCACAGCCATCATTGTCTTGTTAGTAGCTCCCTGCTGTCCTCCCCCCTCCAGTCCGTAGATGAAGCCCATTAACACCATCCAGCCCCATCCCCCCCAAAAAAATAGACCTATTTGTCTCTTGTCAATTTGTTTTCTTCTATTCCCTCTCTGACAAAATGAATAAAAAGTTCAAAAGGGCTCTAACAATTGACAGCTTCTGTATGGAGAGAGAGCAGACTTCAAATACTGAGGAGACTAAAAACAGACTGTCCCCAGAGGAATACCTTAAGGGGGATATGATCTGCTCCTCAATACAAAAGAATCTCATAGAGGAAATCAAAAAGGCTCTCACAAGAGAGCTAGAAGAGAAATGGGAAGCTTGGCAAGAGAGCCTGGAGATGTCATTCCACACATTTAAAGACAGAGTGGATAAAGAAAACAAATTATTGAGAAATAAAATTAGTGAATTAGAAAAAGTAAATAACTCCAAGGAAAACAGGATTAGTGAATTGGAAAAGGTAAACAACTCCAAGGAAAACAGGAATAGTGAGCTGGAAAAAGAAAACAGCTCTCTAAAAAATAAAAAGGATAAAATGGAAAAAATTCCATAGAAGAAAAAAACTCACTTAAAAACACAATTGGACAATTACAAAAAGATATAAAAAAAGTGAGCGAAGAAAATACATCATTGAAAATTAGACTCGAACAAGTAGAAATGAATGAATCAAGTAGAAACCAAGAAGTAGTCAAGCAAAACCAGAGAAATGAAATAACTGAAAAAAATGTCAAGTACCTTATTAGAAAGACAACAAACCTGGAAAACAGATTCAGGAGAAACAATTTGAGAATAATCAGACTCTCTGAAAAAAGTGAGGAAAAAAAGAGCTTGGACACTATTTTTGAGGAAATTATCAAAGGGAACAGCCCAGATGTTTTGGAAACAGAGGGTAAAATAGACATTGAAAAAATTCATTGATCACCTACTGAAAGGAAATCAAAACACCAAGAAATATAGTGGCCAAGTTCAAGAACCATCAGACAAAGGAAAAAATACTGGAAGCTGCTAGAAAAAATCAATTCAGATATGGAGGAGCCACAATAAGGATAACCCAGGATCTAGCAGTGTCCACATTAAAAGAACGAAGGGCCTGGAACATGATATTCCAAAAGGCGAAGGAACTTGGTATACAGCCAAGAAAAACTTACCCAGCAAAAATGAGTATCATTTTCCAGGGAAGAAGATGGACATTTAATGAAATAAACGAATTCCATCTATTCTTGATGAAAAAAACAGATCTACACAAAATATATACTCTTCAAATACAGAACTCAAGAGAATTCTAAAAAGGTAAAAATAAATTTGAGAACTATACTTCTGCCACAAAAATATGTAAAGAACATATGTATAATTTGTCCTAGAAACTAGAGGTGGAAAGGAAATTATATCATAAAAAAGTGTAAAGTGGTGGTACTACATCTCATGAAGAGACAAAGGTAACCTATTAGATCTGAGAGAAAGAAAGGAGGGAGATGAACATAGTGTGTATCAATGGACATATTCGATTTATGGTGAAACTTCTTCCACTTCATTGAAAAGTGAGAGGGAAGGAGTAAGCTAAGGGGAAGGGAATACAGAAATTGTGAGGAAAAGGGGTAAAATAAGGGGAGGAACTTTAAGGTGGGTGAGGGATACTAAAAAGGGAGGACTGTGAAAAGCAAGTGGTGTTCACAAGTTTGATACTGGGTAGAGGGATAAGAAGGAAGGAAAGGAGAAAAGCATAAGCAGGGGTTAATAGGAAGGAAAGCAATATAGAATTAGTCATTCTAACCATAAATGTGAATGGGGCAAACTGCCTCATAAAGAAGAAGCATTTAGCAGACTGAATTAAAAACCAGAATCCTACTATATGGTGTTTACAGGAAACACACCTGAAACAGGTACATTCAAACTAAAAGTAAAAGGGTGGAGCAGAATCTACTATGCTTCAGGCAAAGCCAAAAAAAGCAGGGGTAGCCATGCTCATCCCAGATCAAGCAAAAACAAAAATTGATCTAATTAAAAGAGATAAGGAAGGGCATTATATCCAGCTAAAGGGTAGTATAGATAATGAAGCAGTATCAATATTAAACATATACACACCAAGTACTGCAGCACCTAAATTCTTAAAAGAGAAATTAAGAGAGCTGCAAGAAGAAATAGACAGCAAAAGTATAATAGTGGGAGATCTCAACCTTGCACTCTCAGAATTAGATAAATCAAACCACAAAATAAATAAGAAAGAAGTCGAAGAGGTAATAGAATACTAGAAAAGTTTGATATGATAGATCTTTGGTGAAAGCTAAATGGAGACAGAAAGGAGTACATTTTCTTCTCAGCAGTACTCTATACAAAAATTGATCATATACTAGGGCATAAAAACCTCAAAATCAAATGCAGTAAGGCAGAAATAGTAAATGCATTCTTTTCAGTTCACAATGCAATTAAAATTATATTTAATATAAAGCCAGGGGAAAATAGACCAAAAAATAATGGGAAACGAAATAATCTTATGCTAAACAATGATTGGGTAAAACAGCAAATCACAGACATAATTAATAACTTCACCCAAGAAAACAACAATAATGAGACATCATACCAAAATATGTGGGATGTAGCCAAACCAGTATTAAGGAGAAGTGTTATATCTCTAGAGGCCTACTTGCATAAAATAGAGAAAGAGAGGTCCAATGAATTGGGCTTACAACTAAAACTGCAAGAAAAGGAACAAATTAAAAACCCCAGACAAACACAAAACTTGAAATTCTAAAAATAAAAGATGAGATTAATAAAATTGAAAGTAAAAAAAACTATTGAATTAATTAATAAAACTAAGAGTTGATTCTATGAAAAAAAAACAACAAAATAGACAAACTTTTAGTAAACCTGATTAAAAAAAGCAAAGAGAAAAAGCAAATTGTTAGTATTGAAAATGAAAAGGAGAATTCACCACTAATGAAGAAGAAATTGGAACAATAGTCAGGAGCTAATTTGCTCAACTTTAGCTAATAAATTCGATGACTTAAATGAAATGGAAGAATACCTTAAAAATATAGCTTGCCCAGATTAACAGAGGAAGAAGTAAGTAGTCTAAATAGTCCCATCTCAGAAAAAGAAATAGAACAAGCTATTAACCAACTCCATAAAAAAAAAAAAAAAAAAAAAAAAAAAAAAAAAAACCCAGGACCAGATGGATTTACATGTGAATTCTACCAAACATTTAAAGAACAACTAACACTAATGGTATATAAACTATTTGAAAAAATAGGGATTGAAGGAGTCCTAACAAAATCCTTTTATGACACAGACATGGTACTGATACCTAAACCAGGTAGATCGAAAACTGAGAAAGAAAACTATACACCAATTTCCTTAATGAATATTGATGCTAAAATCTTAAATAAGATATTAGCAAAAAGACTTCAGAAAATCATCCCCAGGATAATACACTATGATCAAGTAGGATTTATACCAAGAATGCAGGGCTGGTTTAATATTAGGAAAACTATTCGTATAATTGACCATATTAAAAATCATATCAATAAAAACCATATGATCATCTCAATAGATGCAGAAAAAGTATCTGACAAAATCCAACATCCATTCCTACTAAAAACTCTTGAGAGTATAGGAATAAATGGATTATTCCTTAGAATAATCAGGAGCATATATTCAAGACCGTCAGTAAGCATAATATGCAATAGAAATAAACTGCAACCTTTCCCAGTAAGATCAGGAGTGAAACAATGTTGCCCACTATCACCATTACTATTCAATATAGGACTAGAAACGCTAGCCTCGGCAATAAAAGTCGAGAAAGAGATTCAAGGAATTAGAGTAGGAAATGAGGAAATCAAACTATCACTCTTTGCAGATGGCATGATGGTATACTTAGAGAACCCCAAAGACTCTGCTAAAAAGCTATTAGAAATAATTCAGAATTTTAGCAAAGTGGCAGGATACAAAATAAATCCACATAAATCCTCAGCATTCTTATATATCACCAACAAAATGCAACAGCAAGAGATACAAAGAGAAATTCCATTCCAAACAAATGTTGACAGTATAAAGTATTTGGGAATCCATCTACCAAAGGAAAGTCAGGAATTATATGAGCAAAATCATGAAACACTTGCCACAAAAATAAAGTCAGATTTAAAAAATTGTAAAGACATTCAGTGCTCTTGGATAGGCCAAGCGAATATAATCAAGATTACTAATCTTGACTGGACTAATCTATTTATTTAGTGCTATACCAATCAGACTCCTAAGAAATGATTTTAATGACCTAGAAAAAATAACAACAGAATTCATATGTAATGAAAGGTTGAGAATTTCAAGGGAAGTAATGAAAAATAAATTAAATGAAGGTGGTCTAGTTGTACCTGATCTGGAACTATATTATAAAGCAACAGTCATCAAAACCATTTGGTATTGGCTAAGAAATAGACTAGCTGAACAGTGGAATAGGTTAGGTTCACAGGGCAAGATAGTGAATAAAAATAGCAATCTAGTGTTTGATAAACCCAAAGATCCCAAATTTTGGGATAAGAATTCATTATTTGACAAAAACTGCTGGGAAAACTGGAAATTAGTATGGCAGAAACTAGGCATGGACCCACATTTAACACCACATACTAAGATAAAATCAAAATGGGTCCAAGATTTTTGCATAAAGAATGAAATCATAAATAAACTGGAGGAACATGGAATGGTTTACCTCTCGTTCTTGTGGAGGAGGAAGGAGTTTGTGTCCAAGGGAGAACTAGCGACCATTATTGATCACAAAATAGAAAATTTTGATTACACCAAATTAAAAAGTTTCTGCAAAACAAAACTAATGCAAACAAGGTTAGAAGGGAAGTAACAAATTGGGAAACATTTTTACATTTAAAGGTTCTGATAAAGGCCTCATCTCCAAAATATACAGAGAATTGACTTTAATTTATAAGAAATCAAGCCATTCTCCAATTGATAAATGGTCAAAGGATATGAACAGACAATTTTCAGATTATGAAATTGAAACTATTTCCACTCATATGAAAGAGTGTTCCAAATCACTATTGATTAGACAAATGCAAATTAAGACAACTCAGAGATACCACTATACACCTGTCAGATTGGCTAAGATGAAAGGCGCAAATAATGATGAATGTTGGAGGGGATGCAGGAAAACTGGGACACTGATGCATTGTTGGTTGAGTTGTGAAAGAATCCAACCACAGGTCTGAGAGGTAGACTATCCTCTGTTCCTCTAATCTATTTATGATCTCATTCTTTATGCCTAAATCATGGACCCATTTTGATCTTATCTTGGTATTATGGCATTAAGTGTGGATCCATTTCTAATTTCTGCCATACTAATTTCCAGTTTTCCCAACAGTTTTTTTTCAAATAATGAATTTTTATCCCAAATGTTGGTATCTTTGGGTTTGTCAAATACTAGATTTCTATAGTTGTACTCTTTTTTGTCCTTTGTACCTAATCTGTTCCACTGATCAACTAGTCTATTTCTTTGTTAATACCAAATTGTTCTGGTGACTGCTGCTATATAATATAGCTTTATATCAGGTACACCTAGACCACCTTCATCTGACTTTTTTTTCATTAATTCCCTTGAAATTTTCGACCTTTTATTCTTCCAGATGAATTTTCTTGTTATTTTTTCTAGGTCACTAAAATAGTTTCTTGGGAGTCTGATTGGTATAGCACTAAATAAATAGATTACTTTTGTGAGTGTTTTCATCTTTATTATATTCACTTGGCCTATCCACGAGCACTGAGTTTCTTTCCAATTATTTAAATGTGACTTTATTTTTGTGGCAAGTGTTTTGTAATTTTGCTCATATAATTCCTGACTTTTCTTTTGTGGATGGATTCCCAAATATTTTATCGACATCTGTTTGGAATGGAATTTCTCTTTGTATCTCTTGCTGTTGCATTTTGTTGGAGATGTATAAAAATGCTGAGGATTTATGTGGATTTATTTTGTATCCAGCAACTTTGCTAAAATTCTGAATTATTTCCAATAACTTTTGATTAGAATCTCTGGGGTTTTCTAAGTATACCATCATATCATCTGCAAAGAGTGACAGTTTGATTTCCTCTTTACCTATTCTTATTCCTGTAATCTCTTTCTTGGCTCTTATTGCCCAGGCTAATATTTCTAATACAATATTGAATAGGAATGGTGATAGTGGGCAAACTTGTTTCACTCTTGATCTTACTGGAAAGGTTCCAGTTTATCTCCATTACATATTATAATTACTGACAGTCTTAAATATATGCTCCTGATTATTCTAAGGAATAGTCCATTTATTACTATACTCGCAAGCGTTTTTAGTAGGAATGGATGTTGGATTTTATCAAATGCTTTTTCTGCATCTATTGAGATGATCATATGGTTTTTATTAATTTGATCATTAATATGGCCAAATATACTAATAGTTTTCCTAATATTAAACCAGCCCTGCATTCCTAGTATAAATCCTACTTGATCATAGTGTATTATCCTGGGGATGATTTTCTGAAGTATTTTTGCTAATGTCTTATTGAAGATTTTAGCATCAATATTCATTAAGGAAATTGGTATATAATTTTCTTTCTCAGTTTTTGATCGACCTGGTTTAGTTATCAGTACCATGTCTGTGTCATAAAAGGAGTTTGGCAGGACTCCTTCATCCCCTATTTTTTCAAATCTTTTATATTACATTGGGGCTAATTGTTCTTTAAATGTTTGGTAGAACTCACATGTAAACCCATCTAGTCCTAGCAATTTTTTCCTGGGGAGTTGAATAATAACTTCTTCTATTTCTTTTTCTGAAATTGGACTTTTTAAGTAATTTATCTCCTCCTTTGTTAATCTAGGAAGCCTATATATTTGGAGATAGTCATCTTCACTTAAGTTATCAAATTTATTGGCATAAAGTTAGGCAAAGTAACTCCTTATTATTTCTCTAATTTCCTCTTCATTGGTGGAAAGATCCCCCTTTTCATTTGTAAGACTAACAATTTGATTTCCCTTTTTGCTTTTTCTGATCAGATTTACCAAAGGTTTATCTATTTTATTGGCTTTTTCATAAAACCAGCTCTTGGTTTTATTTATCAATTTAATAGTTTTTTTTTTTTTTTTTTACTTTCAATGTTATTGATTTCTCCTTTTAATTTTAGTATTTCAAGTTTGGTTTTTGGTTGGGGGTTTTAATTTGCTCTTTTTCTAGCTTTTCAAGTTGCAGGCCCAATTTGTTAATCTTCTCTTTCTCTATTTTGTTCAAATAAGCCTCTAAAGATATAAAATTTCCCCTTATTACCACTTTAGCTGCATCCCACAAATTTGGGTATGATGTCTCATCATTGTCATTATCTTGGGTGAAATTATTGTTTCTATAATTTGCTGTTTCACCCAGTCACTCTTTAAGATGATATTATTCAGTTTCCAATTACTTTTTGGTCTATTTTCCCCTAACTTCTTATTGAATGTTAGTTTTTATTGCATTGTGATCTGAGAAGAAGGCACAATAAGGGTCACTCAAAAAAAAAAAGCTAGAAAAAGAACAAATTAAAAAACCCCAATCAAACACCAGATTTGAAATTTTAAAAATAAAAGGAGAGGTTAATGAAATTCAAAGTAAAAATAAATTGTTGAATTGATAAATAATTCAATATTTTTTTGTTTTGTAAAAGAAAAAAGAAACAACAAAATAGATAAAGACTTAGTTAATTTGATTAGCAAAAGGAAAGAGGAAAATCAAATGATTGGTCACCACAATGAAAAGAGAGAACTTTCTACCAATGAAGAGGAAATTTGAGCAATAATTAGTAGTTACTTTGATAAACTTAATACCAATAAATTTGACAATGTAAATGAAATGGAGGCATACTTAAAATATAGATTATCCACATTAATAGTAGAGGAAATAAATTACTTAAATACTGCAATTTTAGAAAAAAAATAGAATAAGCTAATAATCAACTCTCTAAGAAAAAAATCCCCAAGACAGATTGGATTAACATGTGAATTCTACCAAACATTTAAAGAATAATTAACTTCCATATATATAGCATTTGCAAAAATTGGGAATGAAGGATGCCTACCACATTCCTTGTATGGCATAGATATAGTACTTATGCCTAAACAAGGTAAGATGAAAAGGGAGAAATAAAATTAAAGACCAATCTCCCTAATTAACAAAAAACATATGATTATGTCAATACATGCAGAAGTAGCATTTGATAAAATCCAATACCCATTCCTACTAAATACATTAGAGAGCATAGGAATAAATCTACTTTTTCTTAAAATAGGCAATAACAACTATTTACAACCATCAGGAAGCATCATATGTAATGAGGATAAACTGGAACTATTCCTAATAAGATCAGTGGTGAAACAAGGTTGCCCATTATCACATTACTATTCAATATTTTATTAGAAATGTTAGCTTTGCCAATAAAAGTAAAAAAGAGATTAAAGAAATTAGAGTAGGTAATGAGGAAACAAAATTGTCACTCTTTGCAGATGATATGGTAGTATACTTAGAGAATCCTAGAAAATCAACTGAAAACTATTAGAAGTAATCTACAACATTAGAAAAGTTGAAGTATACAAAATAAATCCACATAAATCATCAGCATTTTATATATCACTAACAAAATCCAACAGCAAGAGATAAAAAGAGAAATTACATTTAAAATAGCTGTTGATAGGACAAAATATTTGGGAATCTATCTTCGAAGGGAGGGTCAGGAAGTATATGAGCAAAACAATAAAACACTTTCCACACAATAAAGTCAGATCTAAGCAACTGGAAAAATATCAAGTGCTCTTGGATAGGTCGAGCTAAAATATATATATATATTTTAGTGCCATACTAATCAAGCTCCCCAGAAACTATTTTACTGACCTAGGAAAAAATAACAATTAAATTCATCTGGAAGAACAAAAGATCAAGAATTTCTATGGAATTAATGAAAAGAAAAGCAAATGATGTCCTAGCTATACCAGATCTAAAACTATATTGTAAAGCAATTGTCATCCAAACCAATTGGTATTGGCTAAGAAATAGAGCAGTTGATCAGTGGAATAGGTTAGGTTCACATAAGAAAATTGTCAATGACTATAGCAATCTAGTATTTGAGAAACCCAAAAACCTCAGCTTTTGGAATAAGAATTCATTATTTGACAAAAACTGCTGGAAAAATTGGAAACTATATGGCAGAAACTAGGCATTGACCCATACCTAACAGCATATACCAACATAATGTCAAATGGATCCATGATCTAGACATAAAGAATGATATTATAAACAAATTAGAACAACATAGGATAGTTTACCTCTTAGATCTGTAGAGGAGGAAGGAATTTGTGACCAATGAAATAGAGATCATTTTTGATCACAAAATAGATAATTTTAAATATATTACATTAAAATATTTTTGTACAAATAAAACTAATGCAGACATTAGATTAGAAGGGAAAAATAAATTGGGAAATATTTGTTTTTATTTTCAAAGACTCATTTCTAAAATATATAGAGAATTGACTCAAACTTATAATAGTTCAAGTCATTCTCCAGTTGATAAATGATCAAAGGAAATGAAAAGACAATTTTCACATGAAGAAATTGAAACTATTTGTAGTCATATGAAAGGTGCTCCAAATCAGTATTGATCAGAGAAATGTAAATTAAGATACCTCTGAGTTAGCATTACATACCTGTCATATTCGCTAAGATGACAGGAAAATATATGGAGACATTGTGGGAAATCTAGGACACTGATACATTGTTGGTGAAACTTAAATAGATCCAACAATTCTGGAGAGCAATTTGGAATAAAACTGTGCATATCCTTTGATCCAGCAGAGTTTCTACTGAGCTTATATCCCAAAGAGATCTTAAAGGAGAGAAAGGGACCCACATGTATACAAATGCTTGTGGCAGCCCTTTTAGTGGTGGCAAGAAACTGGAAACTGAGTGGATGCCCAATTGGAGAAAGGCTGAATAAATAATGGTATATGAATGTAACAGAATATTTTTTTTGTAAAAAACAACCACCAGAATGATTTCAGAGAGTCCTGGAGAGATTTACATGAAGTGATGCTAAGTGAAATAAGCAGAGCCAGGAGAAAATTACACATGGCAACAATAAGAGTGTACAAGAATCATTTCTGATGGATGTGTCTCTCTGCAATAATGAGATGATTCAATCCAATGCCACTTGTTCAGTGATGAAGAGAGCGATCTATATACACCCAGAGACAGATCTATAGAAACTGAGCATGAACAACAACAGAGCATTCTCACTCTCTCTGTTGTTGTTTGCTTGTATTTTGTTTTTTTTCTCAGTTTTCTTTTCTTCCTTCTTCATTTGATTTTTCTTGTACAGCAAGATAACTATATAAATATGTATACATATATGGGATGTAACATATATTTTAATATTGTATTGTAATACCTGCCAGCTAGGGGAGGAGGTGGTGGTAAGGAAGGGAAAATTTGTAACAAAAGGTTTTGCAATTGTCGAAAAATTACCCATGCATATGTTTCATAAATAAAAAGCTTTAATTTAAAAAGTAAAAATATTAAAAAAGAAAACAGAACTCCACATTCACTTGCTTATAAGAAACAAAACCACAAAGCAAAGACATATGCAGAATAAAAATGAGGGGTCAAAAAAAAATTCACTATGAATTAGTTGATTTTTTTTAAAAGACTACAATTATGCTTTTAGACAAAGACAAAATAAAAATCCACAACAACAACAAATAATTAATGAAGAATTGTATTTCCCTTAAAAGAAGATAAGCAACAAACCAACATCACTATTATGTGTGTGTAAGTGTTACAAATACTATAGTATCTAAATTCACAAAGAAAAAATAACTGAACTAGAAAAATAGTGAGTCAAAAAAATCACAGGAAACACTAATGGTTTTCCCTCAGTTTTGAACAAATATGAAGGAAATATAAACACAAAGAAATTAATCAAATTGAACATTTTACTGGATAAAGTTGAATTTAAAGATTTATGGCATCATTTCCAAAAGGCTTATGATGGAAAGTGCCCTCTGCATCCATAGAAAGAAGCATGGAGACTAAATGTAGAACAAAATATAGTATTTTCTCTTTTTTGTTGTTGTTTATTTCTTTTTCTTTTTCAGTGTTTTTTCCCTTTTGATCTGATTTTTCTTTTTTTTTAATTTTTTATTATATATATATTTTTTATAATATTATCCCTTGTATTCTTTTTTCCAAATTATCCCCCCCTCTCTCTATTCCCTCCCCCCGATGACAGGCAATCCCATACATTTTACATGTGTTACAATATAGTCTAGGTACAATACATGTGTGTGAATATCATTTTCTTGTTGCACAATGAACACTAGAATCCGAAGATACATGCAACCTGGGCAGACAGATATCAGTGCCAACAATTTACATTCACTTCCCAGTGCTTCTTCTCTGGGTGTAGCTACCTCTGTCCATCATTGATCAACTGGAAGTGAGTTGGATCTTCTTTATGTTGAAGATTTCCACTTCCATCAGAATACATCCTCATACAGTATTGTTGTTGAAGTGTACAGTGATCTTCTGGTTCTGCTCATTTTACTCAGCATCAGTTGATTTAAGTCTCTCCAGGCCTCTCTGTATTCCTCCTGCTGGTCATTTCTTACAGAGCAATAATATTCCATAACCTTCATATACCACAATTTACCCAACCATTCTCCAACTGATGGACATCCATTCATCTTCCAGTTTCTAGCTACAACAAAAATAGCTGCCACAAACATTTTGGCACATATATGTCTCTTTCCGCTCTTTAGTATTTCTTTGGGATATAATCCCAGTAGTAGCACTGCTGGGTCAAAGGGTATGCACAGTTTGATAACTTTTTGGGCATAATAACAGATTGCTCTCCAGAATGGCTGGATTCTTTCGCAACTCCACCAGCAATGTATTAGTGTCCCAGTTTCCCCACATCCCCTCCAACATTCATCATTATTTGTTCCTGTCATCTTAGCCAATCTGACAGGTGTGTAGTGGTATCTCAGAGTGGTCTTAATTTGCATTTCTCTGATCAGTAGTGATTTGGAACACTCTTTCATGTGAGTGGATATAGTTTCAATTTCTTCCTCTGAGAATTGTCTGTTCATATCCTTTGACCATTTATCAATTGGAGAATGGTTCGGTTTCTTATAAATTAGGGTCAGTTCTCTATATATTTTGGAAATGAGACCTTTGTCAGAACCTTTGTTTTTAAAAATATTTTCCCAATTTGTTACTTCCCTTCTAATCTTGTTTGCATTAGTATTATTTGTACAGAAACTTTTTAGTTTGATGTAATCAAAATCTTCTATTTTGTGATCAATAATGATCTCTAGTTCTCCTCTGGTCATAAATTCCTTCCTCCTCCAAAAGTCTGAGAGGTAGATTATCCTCTGTTCCTCTAATCTATTTATTGTCTCCCTCTTTATGCCCAAATCATGGATCCATTTTGATCTTATCTTGGTATATGGTGTTAAGTGTGGATCCATATCTAATTTCTGCCATACTAATTTCCAGTTTTCCCAACAGTTTTTTCCAAATAATGAATTTTTATCCCTAATGTTGGAATCTTTGGGTTTGTCAAAGATTAGGTTGCTATATATGTATCCTTTTTTGTCCTTTGTATCTAATCTGTTCCACTGATCTACCGGTCTATTTCTTAGCCAATACCAAATGGTTTTGGTGACTGCTGCTATATAATATAGCTTTAGATCAGGTACACTTAGACCACCTTCCTCTGACTTTTTTTTTCATTAGTTCCCTTGCAATTCTCGACCTTTTATTCTTCCATATGAATTTTGTTGTTATTTTTCTAGGTCATTGAAATAGTTTCTTGGGAGTCTGATTGGTATAGCACTAAATAAATAGATTAGTTTGGGGAGTATTGTCATCTTTATTATATTCGCTCGGCCTATCCAAGAGCATTGAATGTCTTTCCAATTATTTAAATCCGATTTTATTTTTGTGGCAAGTGTTTTGTAATTTTTCTCATATAATTCCTGACTTTTCTTTGGTAGATGGATTCCCAAATACTTTATACTGTCAACATTTGCTTGGAATGGAATTTCTCTTTGTATCTCTTGCCGTTGCATTTTGTTAGTGATATATAAAAATGCCGAGGATTTATGTGGATTTATTTTGTATCCTGCCACTTTGCTGAAATTTTGAATTATTTCTAGTAGCTTTTTAGCAGAGTCTTTGGGGTTCTCTAAGTATACCATCATGTCATCTGCAAAAAGTGATAGTTTAATTTCCTCATTTCCTACTCTAATTCCTTGAATCTCTTTCTCGACTTTTATTGCCGAGGCTAGCGTTTCTAGTACTATATTGAATAGTAATGGTGATAGTGGGCAACCTTGTTTCACTCCTGATCTTACTGGGAAAGGTTGCAGTTTATTTCTATTGCATATTATGCTTACTGACGGTCTTGAATATATGCTCCTGATTATTCTAAGGAATAATCCATTTATTCCTATACTCTCAAGAGTTTTTAGCAGGAATGGATGTTGGATTTTGTCAAATGCTTTTTCTGCATCTATTGAGATGATCATATGGTTCTTATTCATTTGATTATTAATATGGTCAATTATATTAATAGTTTTCCTAATATTAAACCAGCCCTGCATTCCTGGAATAAATCCTACTTGATCATAGTGTATTATCTTGGAGATGATTTTCTGAAGTCTTTTTGCTAATATCTTATTTAAGATTTTAGCATCAATATTCATTAAGGAGATTGGTCTATAATTTTCTTTCTCAGTTTTCGATCTACCTGGTTTAGGTATCAGTACCATGTCTGTGTCATAAAAGGAGTTTGGTAGGACTCCTTCATCCCCTATTTTTTCAAATAATTTATATAACATTGGGGATAATTGTTCTTTAAATGTTTGGTAGAATTCACATGTGAATCCATCTGGCCCTGGGGATTTTTTCCTGGGGAGTTGATTAATAGCTTGTTCTATTTCTTTTTCTGAAATGGGACTATTTAAGCAATTTATCTCCTCCTCTGTTAATCTAGGGAGCCTATATTTTTGGAGGAAGTCATCCATTTCACTTAAGTTATCAAATTTATTGGCATAAAGTTGGGCAAAGTAACTCCTTATTATTTCTCTAATTTCCTCTTCATTGGTGGAAAGATCCCCCTTTTCATTTGTAAACTATCAATTTGATTTTCCTCTTTCTTTTTTTTGATCAAATTTACCAAAGGTTTATCTATTTTATTGGCTTTTTCATAAAACCAACTCTTGGTTTTATTTATTAATTCACTAGTTTTTTTTTTTTTTTTTACTTTCAATATTATTGATTTCTCCTTTTAATTTTTGTATTTCAAGTTTAATTTTTGGTTGGGGGTTTATAATTTGGTCTTTTTCTAGCCTTTTAAGTTGTAAGCCCAATTCGTTAATCTTCTCTTTCTCTATTTTCTTCAAATAAGCCTCTAAAGATATAAAATTTCCCCTTATTACTGCTTTAGCTGCATCCTAAAGATTTTGATATGACGTCTCATCATTGTCATTATCTTGGGTGAAATTGTTGTTTCTATAATTTGCTCTTTCACCCAGTCATTCTTTAAGATGAGATTATTCAGTTTCCAATTACTTTTTGGTCTATTTATCCCTAACTTTTTACTGAATGTAGCTTTTACTGCATTGTGGTCTGAAAAGAAGGCCTTTATTATTTCTGCCTTCCTACATTTAATTTTGAGATCTTTATGTCCTAATATATGGTCTATTTTTGTATAGGATCCATGAACTGCTGAGAAGAAAGTATATTCCTTTGTATTGCCATTCAGTTTTCTCCAAAGGTCTATCATACCTAGTTTTTCTAATGTTCTATTTACTTTTTAAATTTCTTTCTTGTTTGTTTTGTGGTTTGATTTGTCTAAATCTGAGAGTGCAAGGTGGAGATCTCCCACTATTATAGTTTTACTGTCTATTTCTTCTTGCAGTTCTCTTAACTTTTCCTTTAGAAAGTTAGATGCTATACCACTTGGTGCATATATGTTTAGTATTGATATGGCTTCATTATTTATGCTACCTTTCAGCAGGATATAGTTTCCTTCCTTATCTCTTTTAATTAGATCTACTTCTGCTTTTGCTTGATCTGAGATAAGGATAGCTACCCCTGCTTTTTTGGCTTTACCTGAAGCATAATAGGCTCTGTTGCAACCATTTACCTTTACTCTGTATGTATCTCCCTGCTTTAAGTGTGTTTCCTGTAGACAACATATTGTAGGGTTCTGCTTTTTGATCCAATCTGCTATCCGTCTCCGTTTGATGGGATCGTTCATCCCATTTACATTTGCAGTTAAAATTACTAATTCTGTATTTCCTGCCATGGTATTATCCCCAGATTATGCTTTTTTCCCTTGACCCCCCTGATCCCCCTCCCCGATATTTAATTTACAGATCCCCCTTGTGACGCACAACCCTCCCTCTTTTTTTTTTAGTATCCCCCCCCTCCCTCCAAGTCCCTTCACTTATTCTCCTTTTCCTTTTCCCTTTTCCTCTCCCCCCTTTTAATGAGGTGAGAGAAAATTCTCTGAAAAACAAATATGTTAATTATTTACTCTTTGAGCCTCTCCTGATGAGAGTAAGATTCACACAATGATTCTCCCCCTCACTAAGTTCCCTCAGATATGGTGTATTTTCTATGCCTCTTCCTGGGATGTAGTTTCCCTCTTTTTATCATTCCTTCCCCTTTTTCTGAACCGACCTCCTTCCCTTTACTACACCCCCCTTTTTTTCTTTTATATCAGTAAAATCAAATTATTCTTGAGTATTTTTTATATACCCACAACAGAGTTACAGTTCTCAAGGGTTCTGTGTACCTTTTTCTGTTTCTCTTCAGTCTTGTGGATGTAGATCAAATTTTTTGTTTAAGTCTGGTTTTTTTTCTTAGAAACATATAGAATTCCTCTGTTTCATTGAATGACCATCTTCTTCCATGGAAAAAGATGCTAAACTTAGCTGGGTAGTTCATTCTTGGTTGCAGTCCTTAATCTTTTACCTTTTGGAATATCAGGTTCCAGGCCCTTCTATCTTTTAATGTGGAGGCAGCCAGATCTTGGGTGACCCTTATTGTGGCACCTTGGTATTTAAATTGTTTTTTTCTAGCTGCTTGCAGGATTTTCTCCTTTGTGTGGTAATTCTGCAGCTTAACCACTGTATTCCGTGGTGTTCTTTTTTTAGGGTCTATTTCAGAAGGAGTTCGATGAATTCTTTCCACATCTACTTTCCCTTCTGTTTCTATTATCTCTGGACAGTTCTCTTTGATAATTTCCTGTAAAATAGAATCTAGGCTCTTTTTTTGGTCATAGTTTTCAGGAAGTCCAATGATCCGCAGATTATCTCTCCTAGATCTATTTTCCAGGTCTATAGATTTTCCCAGTGAGTATTTGACATTGTTCTCCAACTTCTCATTTTTTTTGTTTTGTTTGACTGATTCTTGGGTTCTCTGTGAATCATTCATTTCTATTTGTTCCATCCTGACTGTTAAGGAGTTATTTTCTTCTTTCACAGTTTTTAGTTCTTTTTGTAAATGCCCAATTTCGTTATTAAATGAATTATTTTGCTCTATTGAATTTTTTTCCATTTCCCTAATTTTTTTTTTTTTGAGAATTATTTTCTTTTTCCAATTCAGAAATTCTATTTTCTTGAGACTTTTTTATCTTTTCCTATTCAGAAATCCTACTTTCCTGTGTTTTTTTAACCTTTTCTAATTCATAAATTTTGTTTCCCTGCATCTCCTGTGAATTCTTTATTTTTTCCAACTCCAATTTCAGGACATTGTTATTCTCTATCATAGCTTCCCTTTCCTTTCCCCATTTTTCTTCAATCTCCCTTAATTTTTTAAGAGTTTCTTCTAGGAGAGAGTTATGTGATGGGGGGCAGGAATCGTTCCCCTTTAGGTTGTTATCTGCTGTCTCTCTGCTGTTAACTTCCTTGGGGTTGGATACCCGCTCTTTCTCTGTATAGAAGGAATCTATAGTTTTTCTGGCTTTTTTGCTCATATTTAAAAAATCTTTTGGGGTCTGTCCCTGGGGTAGGAAATTATTTATTTACTTCTTTACCAGCTTCCTCCCAGACCGGATGGATGCAGCGGCTCCTGCGCCTGAGCTAAGATAGAGCTCTGGGAGAGAGTTCCCCACCCCCTCCCTGGAGGTGCCTCAGAGGTGATTAGCACTGCTGTGCTTCGAGGGCGTTGAATAGTAAAGACAGCACAAAGCCCAGCCTATGTGTCCGGGTGGGGCATGGATGTCTGCAGCAGTTGACGTGAAAAGCCCCTGTGCTCAAACTGGAAGTGTCTGCCAGAAACCGTGGTCCCTAGTTCAAAGGTTCAGCTTCTCTGGGACTTCCTGGAGCTGAGTTCCACTCCCTCCAGCTAAGCTAGGCAGTGTGTGTTGCCTTGGGCCGTATCCACCCACTTGTCAATCTCTTAACTATTCTCAGGTGGTAGCTGAGGGCACACCCCCTGGTGCCGAGATCTGCTGAGTCACCTCCAGGGTCCGGGGAAAATCTAATCTGAGTTTTAAAATATTTTGGCTTTCTCTTCTGAACTGCTAAATAATTAGCAGAGAAGAGCTAACAGCCTGTGCCAGATTCCTTTACCTCAGTGGCTTCTCTGATCCCAGAGCCCTTCCCAGAGCAATGGGCGCAGTATGCTAGCACCCAGCCGTCTGTGCTGGCCTCTCTTCTTCCTCCCCTGGGGACTGACCTTGTCTGTTGAAACTCCAGATTCTCTTCAGCTGGTAAGTCGTGCTTCCAGTCCTTGTGGTATCTATCAGTCCTTGGCTTATTCTGAGGCTGATTTATCTAATTGGTTGTGAGGGAGTGAGGACGTTCACAGAGTCGTGTGTTTCTTCTCCGCCATCTTGGCTCCGCCCTTGATCTGATTTTTCTTGAGCAGCATGAAGAATATAGAGATATGCTTAGAAGAAATGCACATGTTTAAGTTACATTGAGTTGCTTACTATCTTGGGGAAGGAGAAGAAAGGAAAAGATGGTGAAAAAATTGGAGAAAATTTTTGCAAAGGTGACTTGAAAACTATCTTTGAAAGTATTTAGAAAAAGTAAATAGTATAAAAATCAAAAAGTTAAAAAAAAGATTTATAGCATTTTTAAAAATAAGACTGATGCAGAATATGAGCACTGGTATCGTGTATAATTTTTAGAAAAAACCTGATCTTGTATTAGAGCCAAGATATAGTAGGGAGAAAGGCAAAAGAGCAGAAAGAATGAACAAAATAATTATAAATAAATAACAATACTTATCTATTCAGTTCTCATCTTGTAATTCCTAAGTTATATGGGAGTCAAAGAGCCAGTCATAGAAATGCTTCAATAATTATGTGAAAGAAAATGATTATGATAAAAGATTAAAAGTTTCTGGGACACTACTAAAGCAAATCTCTAGAGAGAAAAATCAAATCCCTAAAAATGTACATTTCTAAATTAAAAAGAAAATAATTTAAAATAACAAATAAAAATAAAAAGGAACTATTAAAATTAGAAGAAAATTGGTTGACCTATAAATAAACAAAAAATAAAATGACTAAACTAATAGATTAATAAAACTGATAAATCTTCATTTTTCTTATTTTTAATAGGGCTGTGGGAAAACCATATCAACAAAATAGCAAAGAAACAATGTGAAATAATAAAATCAGAAGAAATGAAAAACATCAGAATGAACTATCCATATTATTCTACCAAAATAAAAAAATTAAGAAACTATAAGAATATCTTAACATATAAAATAATCAAACTAATAGAACTTCAATGTGTAAAGAAATGAAATACTCCAATCTCAAACAAAAGAATTAGAAAAAAATTATAAGGGAACCACTGAACCAAAAGTTATCTTTGCCCTGATGAATTAACAAGAATATTCTATCAAACTTTTAAAGACTAGTTTAATACCAATAGTACAAAAAGGATGCTCAATAATTGGGTAAAGAAACTCTGTAGCAGATTCCTTTTTTTTCTCAGGAAAAAATTGGATTAATTCCAAAAGTAGTGAAGTGTGAAGGATAAAGCACAGAAGAATAGCTATAATCCTGTATCATTCATAAATATTTATTAAAATAATATTTGCCAAACTACAGGGATTCATTAAAAAATAAAGTTGGATTTATATCAGAAATAAAAAGATGGATCAATATTAGAAAAACAAAAAGCATAAGTATTGCTAAATTTGAAAATATGAAAAACCACATAATTATCTTAATAAATTCAGAAAACCTTTTTGACAATATATAATAACTTTTATACTAAAATCCCCATAAAGTATTTTAGGCAGAAAAATTATACATCTAAAAGTTAACATAAGCATTATAAAGGATATTTCCCAATAAATACAGAAAGAAAGCTAGGGTGTCCAATTTCCCATTTTTATTTATCTGACACAGTTCAAAAAATGTTAGTGATAGCCCTAAGTCAAAGAAAAACTGAAAATATAGATATTGGTGAAGAGGAAATCAAAATATTCACAGCTCTTATTCTTATTTTACAGACATAATAATTTACTTGAAAATATTAGGGAATGAGTAAAGATACTAATTGAAACAATTAATAAATTTAGCAATGTTATAAATGGTAAAATTAGCCAGTAATTCTATATAATAACACAATTTAAGTGGACATAATAGAAAGGGGAATCCCTTCTATTAAAAACTACAAAATGCATAAAATATTTGGGAGTCAATCCACCAAAATACAGAAAATACTTACATAAATTTCATTACAAATTTCTCCTTAAACCAATAAAGAACATATTAATTTAGTGAAATATTAAGTGTTCATAGCTAGAGTTTGCCAACATAATGAACTTGATAGTACTTCTTACATGAATTTATAGTGTTAATTCTATCAATTATTAAATGGATATTTTATTGAATTGGTAAAATAATAACAAAATTCACTTGGAGAGACAAAATATCTAGAATATATTAAAAAAGATAGGAGTAAAGAGAGAATTTCCCTCCCAAACCTTAATCTATAGTTACCAAATACTTTTGTAATGCTGGGAAGAAGAGGAAGAGGAAAAAGTAAAGAAAGAAGCATAAGAACAAAAAGAAGGAAAGAAGAAGAGGAGGAAGGAGAGGAAGAGAAGGAGAAAGCACAGATTAATAGAACAGAGTAAACAAAGCACAATCAGAAACATTTGAGTTCAGTAACTGGTGAAATGGAAAGCTTAAATGACTTAGGAAAGATCTTTCTATTTTATTAGAAACTGTTGGAAAAACTGGACATTTTGGTAGAAATTAGGTTTAAACCAACATTTAACATCAGATTCCACAATGAACATTTAACCTCTACTTAAGGATATCCATTTAAGTATATAAGGTTCTATATTGAAACTCATAATTTCTTAATAGAAAGAAGCAGAACAGACACATTTTAAAACTATATATAGAAGTCATCTTCTTAACAAAGATAAAAGCAATTAGAAAAGATAAAATACATCATTTCTGTTACATGAAAGTGAAAAGCTTTTGTGCAAATAAGACTAATCATAAGGTAAGTGACCAAATATAAAATATATTTCTATCAATGTTTCTCTAATAAAAGATCCAAGATTAATCAAGATAATCCAATATCTATATATAGAGAGATAAACACAAATATATATATGTATGTATGTATATGTATATATATATATATATATATATATATATATATATATACATGTAGATGTGTATAGAAAAAATTTATACTTCTATACATATCTCTCTCTTAAATTTCACAGTCACAGGATAGGTACATTTTATGGATTTTAGTATAATTTCAATCCCAAAAGTGATCATGCTTATTCACAGTTTCAATGAAAATGCACTTGAGTACCTATCTTTCCACAATACTTAAAACAATGGCTATTCCTGCATTATTTGCTCTTTTAAAATTATTTTTGTCTAATTTCTAGGTATAAAACCTCAGGAAAACAAATGCACCCACTAGTCTATTGTTTGAAAAAAATCAAAAAGAAAAGAAAAATGTGAAATTATATTGGTGAAAATTTGGTTCAGATCACCACTTGAAACTATACACCAAAATAAACTTTAGATGCAGATGAGATTTAGTTATAAAAAGTCATTTAATCAACAATTAAAAAACAAGATCTACCACTTTTAAATCGTGCTATGTCTTCTAAACACTTAATTTTATTTTTTTAGTAGATCTCAGGAAGATAAGAGAATAGGGCACAAAACATAATAGGTCTAGAAATGAGAAGTTTTAGTTTTAGCTGAATATATTAAATGACCCTCTTCTTTCTTAACACATGTTTGATATACTGTGAGGTATGTCCAGCTGTATGCCATATGGACTGTTTTAAATTTTCTTTTGCTGAACAAAACATGATAGAGTTAATTCAAACTGTCTTTTCAGGGTTTTATGTGATTATACCTAATTGTTTTTTACCTATAAAAGGAAAAAAAGTATTGGCAAAGAACAATATTCTGGTCTCTTTTCAAATATTTCTGTTCTCTTGAAAGAGATTTTTAGAGAAACAGGGCAATTTCTTGCACCCTTAGGTTTTTTTATTTATTTATTATACAGTATATAATTATAGACTCTTAATATAATAATCTGTATGGCTGAGTAAGTTGAATATTAGTGCATGTAATCTTCTCATTTTAATCAATAAGATCCTGAAAATCTATAAAATGCATTTTAATAAAAAAGACAGAGGCTTTAACTTTTCCTATAGAATAGCTTCTGGAATGATACTACTTTAAACCAGTCCATTGTAATGGACTGTTTCTGGCTCTGGATAATGTTTCATGAGGAATCTCAGCGATCCAATTCTCCTTATTATCCAGATGTGATAGCACCATTGACAACTTGCTCTAGTTTGTAATATATCCCTCAATTTCCTGGTGCAGTAATTGAATGAAATGAATTAGACATCAATGGTCCTGATGGGTTCTCTGCCATTTATCATTGATCATTTACTATCTTATATTCAGATTCCTTAGTTGTAAAATTATATTATAGACAACATAAGTTCTAAGTAGCTTTCTATCTCTAGAGTTCTGGTCATATAAAGATATAGTAGAAGCCTTGATTACCAAAGATTCCTGGAGATACATAGACAAAAGATACTTCTGTTCTCCAGAAACTCACAGTCTAGTTAGAAAGACAGTTAGAGATAACCAACAAAGGAAAGGTATTAAAATTGAGGAAGATTAGAAGTAAAAGAGGCGTCTGGGGAAAGAAAGGATTTTAGATAATATTGGAAGGAAACCAGGGAAGTCAGGATATAAAAATGAGTATGGAAAGAATTCTGGATATAGGGGATAGTCAGACTATAGGAATGGAAAGATGGAGGGATGGATCATAGAGTACATAATGGTGAAATAAGATTGGAAAAGTAAGAAGTGAAAGTTAAGGAAGGGTTTGAAAGCCAAATAGGTTGATATTGTAGATGATAGAGAAACCACTAGAGTTTATTCAGTATAAAGGATTGAGGTATGTGATAGAATGAGATGTTTTATGAAGATTATTTTGATACTCGAATGTAGGATGATAGTAATATGGAGAGGGGGGAAGGGAGACGGGGAAAAAGGAAGGGAGAGAGAAAGTGAGGGGGAGAGAGAGGGAGAGGAAGGGAAGGAGGGAGACTTGATTGATGACATCTAGATTATGAAGCTGGGTGAGTGGGAAAATCATGGTACTCTTAACAAAAATAGGGAATTTAAGGGGAGGTAAAGCTTTTAAGGAAAGAAATAGACTTCTTTTGGCATCGTGATGAAATTGAGACATCTGTTGTAGTGTTCTCTGTTGGGGTTTTCTTGAGGTCTCTGTGATCAGCCTTCCTTTCAGTTAAGTAATCACCACAAATGCAGCCAGGTTTAAAGTCCAAATCTTTTATTATCTCTTTCAAAGTCTTGTCTCCTTTCCTGGGGCCCAGTTAGCTTTCTTAAAGGCCTATCTCTCTCCTTGGTCCTGAGAGCTTGACCTCCTGCCACCAGTCCTATGTGTTCTCTGCCTCTTCCAAATGTGTCTTGGTTTGTGGGGGAGGCAGGAGGACCATCATCTCAGTCTCTGTCTTCCAGTTCTGATTCTGGCTGAGTTTGTCTGAGCTTATATGTTCTCTTATCATAGGTGTGAATCTTCTTGAATTATAGTAAGTACTAAGTACATCTAGTGAACTATCATTGTCTTTATCAATTCCACTGATTTAACACCTTGTAAGAATCCTTGTTGCAGAATTCTGGCCCATAACAATTTGTAGGACATTGAGTTGAAAAATCCAAGAAGCTGGAAATATGAGACTGGAGTGGAGATGTTGATTTGAGAAGCTTTATGATAGACTTACTGATGTGAGTTGAAGGATTTTGAAATAAAATAATATAGAAGAAGAGAAAAAAAAAAAACAAAACGAAACAAAAAAACAAAACAAAACAAAACAAAACAAAACAAAAAACAAAAAACAAAAAACAAAAACAAAAACAAAAACAAAAACAAACAAACAAACAAACAAAAAAGGACAGAGCTATCTGGGACACTCCCAGTAGGCACAACCTGAGCAATGATCTTACAAAGGAGACTAACAAAGAGAAAGATAGTTAATAGAACAATAACTATGTAGAGAATAATATAGGAAATGCCTATGGAGAAGTAACAAGAAGAAAATGGTTATTGAAAATATCAGAAGCAGCAGAGAGAACAAGAAAATGAGGATTCAGAAAAGTTCAGTCCATTTGATGATTAAGAAATCATTGCTAAATTTAGAAAGAGCAGTTTCAGTTGAGTGATAAAGAAGCCATCAAGACTTAAAAAAAAAGATTGAGAGGAAAGAAGAGAGTAAAAAGATTATTTCTATCCATATACCATCTATTATAATTACACATAAATATATGTGTATAATCTAAACCCAAAAAGCATCAATTTGGGGAGTAGTCTCCAATATGGATACTTTCAGCAGCAGTTATATAATACAATAAATAAAAATCTGGTTCTAAAATGAAGAAGACCTGCGTTCAAATCCAACCCCAAACACTTACTAACTATGTTACCAGTTTCTTTAAATGACAATAATAGAGCAGTATAATAGTAGCAGTGTAAAATGGAAATATTTTTGAGATTATTTTTATGCTTTTTATACATAACTTTTTATTGACATTACATATGCATGCGTAATTTCTTACAACATTATCCCTTGCAGTCATTTATGTTCTGAATTTTCCCTTCCATCCCTCCAACCTCTCCCCTAGATGGTAGGCAGTCTGCATGTTAAACATGTTAAATATGTTATAGTATATCCTAGATACAATATATGTGTGCAGAGCCTAACAGTTCTCTTGTTGCACAGGAAGAATTGGATTCAGAAGGCATACTAAGAGAACCCCAGAGATTCTAGTAAAAAGCTATTAGAAATAATCCACATCTTTAGTAAGGCTGCAGGATACAAAATACACCCACATATGTCTTCAGCATTACCTACTCTAATTCCTTTAATCTCTCAAGGCATATTGCCAATGGTAGCATTTCTAATAAAATAATGAATAATAATGGTGATAGTGGACAACCTTTTTTCACTTCTGATCTTACTGGGAATGGTTCCAGTTTATCCCCATTACATATGAGGCTTACTGATGGTTTTAAATATATGTTCCTGATTATTTTAATGAAAATTTCATTTATTCCTATACTCTCAAGTGTTTTTATTAAGAATGGATGTTGGATTTTATCAAATACTTTTTGTGCATCTATTGAGATGATCACATGGTTTTTGCTAATTTGGTTGTTGATATAGTCAATTATGCTAATAGTTTTGCTAATATTGAACCAGCCCTGCATTCCTGGTATAAATCCTACTTGTTAATAGTATATTATTCTAGGAATGATTTTCTGTAATCTTTTTACGAATATTTTATTTAAGATTTTAGCATCAATATTATTAGGGAGATTGGCCTATTATTTTCTTTCTCTGTTTTCAACCTACGAGGTTTAGGTATCAGTACCATGTCTGTGCCATAAAAGGAATTAGGTAGGACTCCTTGAATCCCTATTTTTTCAAATAGTTTTTTATGGCTTTGGAGTAAATTGTTTTTTAAATATTTTTGTAGAATTCACATGTAAAACCATCTGGTCCTGGGGATTTTTCTTAGGGAGTTGATTAATAGATTGTTCTATTTTTTTTCTAAGATGGGACCTGTTTAACCAATTTACTTCCTCCTCTGTTAATCTCAGCATGCTATATTTTTGAAGGTATTCTTCCATTTCATTTAAGTTATTGAATTTATTGGCATAAAGCTGGGCAAAGTAATTCCTAATTATTGCTCTAATTACCTTTTCATTAGTGTTGAGTTCTCTCTTTTCATTTTTAAGAGGCAATTTAATTTTCCCCTTTCCTTCTTTTAATAAGATTTACTAAGGGTTTGCCTATTTTGTTGTTTTTTCATGGAACCAAGTCTTAGTTTTATTAATTAGTTCAATATTGTTTTTTTTTTTTTTTTTTACTTTCACTTTTATTAATCTCTCCTTTCAGTTTTAGAAATTCAAATTTCATGTTTGGGGGGTTTTAATGTGTTCCTTTTCTAGTATTTTTAGTTGTAAGCCCAATTCATTGACCTTCTCTTTCTCTATTTTATGCAAAAATTTCCCTTATTGTCGCTTTGGCTATATCCCACACATTTTGGTCTCATTATTTTCATTTTCTTGGGTGAAGTTATCCATTATGTCTATGATTTGCTGTTTCACCCAATCATTCTTTAGTATGAGATTATTTAGTTTCCAATTATGTTTGATCTATTTTCCCCTGGTATTTTATTGAACATAATTTTCATTGCACCGTGGAGTGAAAAGGATGCATTTACTATTTCTGTCTTACTGCATTTGAAGTTTTTACGTATAGGTTCCATGAACTGCTGAGAAGAAAGTGTACTCCTTTCTGTCTCCATTTAGTTTTCTTCAAAGATCTATCATATCTAACTATGACTTCTTTCTTATTTATTTTGTGGTTTGATTTATCTAATTCTGAGAGTACAAGGTTGAGATCTCCCACTATTATAGTTTTGCTGTCTATTTCTTTTTGCAGCTCTCTTAATTTAACTTGTAAGAATTTAGATGCTATACCACTTAGTGCATACATGTTTAATATTGATATTGCTTCATTGTCTATGCTACCCTTTAGCCAGATATAGTGCCCTTCCTTATCTCTTTTAATTAAATCAATTTTTACTTTTGCTTGATCTGAGATGAGGATGGCTACTCCCCCCTTTTTTTTTATTTCACCTGAAGCATAGTAGGTTCTGCTCCAACCTTTTACTTTTACTATGTATGTATGTATCTCCCTGCTTCAAGTGTGTAAACAACATATTGTAGGATTCCGGCTTTTAATCCAGTCTGCTAACCACTTCCTCTCTATGGGGTGTTTACCCCATTCACATTTTTGGGTAAAATTACCAATTCTGTATTACTTGCCATCTTATTAACTCCCTGCTTATGCTTTTCTTCTTTCCTTTCCCTTTAACCCCCTCCCCAATATTAAACTTGTGAGCACTCCTTGCTTCTGACAGCCCTCCATTTTTAGTATTCCTCCCACCACCTTAGAGTTCCTCCCCCTATCTTACCCCTTTTCTTCACAATTTCTGATTCCCTTCCACTTATGTTACTCTTTCCCTTTTCACATTTTTCCTTCCACTTGTCAATGAGGTGGGAGAAGTTTCATCATAACTTTAATATGTCTAATATTTTTCTCTTTAAGCCAATTCTGATGGCAGTAAGATGCACACTATATTCATCCCCCTCCATTCTTTCTTTCAGATATAATAGGTTTACTTTGCCTTTTTGTGAGATGTAGTACTCCCACTTTACTCTTTTCTCGGTACAATTTCCTTTCCATCTCTAATTTCTAGAACAGAGTATACATGTGTTCTTTCTTATCTTTATAGCAGAAATATAGTTCCCAAAATTTTTTTTACCTTTTTAGATTTCTCTTGAGTTCTGTATTTGTAGATCAAACTTTTTTGTTTAGTTCTGGTGTTTTCATCAAAAATAGGTGAAATTAATTTATTTTGTTGAATGTCCATCTTCTTCCCTGGGGGAAAAAAAAGATGCTCATTTTGGCTGAGTAAGTTATCTTTGGCTGCAAACCATGTTCTTTAGCCTTTTGGGATATCAGATTTTAGGCCCTTCAGTCTTTTAATGTGGATGCTGCTACATTCTGAGTAATTCTTATTGGCTCCTCTATATTTGAATTGATTTTTTTCTAAAAGCTTGTAGTATTTTTTCCTTGGTCTGATAGTTCTGGAATTTAACCATTATATTTCTTGGAATTTTGATTTTAGGGTCCCTTTAATTAGGTGAGCTATGAATCCTTTCAATGTCTATTTTAGCCTCTATGACACCTGGGCAGTTTTTTTTTTTGTTTTTTGTTTTTTTTGTTTTTGTTTTTTTGATAATTTCCTGGAAAATAGTGTCCAGGCTCTTTTTTCATCATATTTTTCAGGAAGTCCAAAAATTCTCAGATTATCTCTCCAAGATCTATTTTCCAGGTCTGTTGTTTTCCCAAGAAGGTATTTGACATTTTCCCCATTATCTCATTGTTTTGGTTTTGTTTGATTGATTCTTGGTGTCTCCTCAAGTCAATTCATTTCCATTTGTTGGATTCTGATTTTTAATGTGTTATTTTCTTCACTCACTTTTTTACATATTTTTTTGAATTGTCCAATTGAGTTTTTAAGTGAGTTGTTTTGTTCTATGGAATTTTTTTTTCCATTTCACCAATTTTATTTTTTTAAAGCTGTTTTCTTTTTCCAACTCACTAATTCTGTTTTTTAAGGATTTGAATTCTTTATCCACTCTATCTTTGAAATGAGTGTGATGACTTATCCAGACACTCTTGCCAAGCTTCCCTTTCCTTTTCCACTTTTCTTCTAGCTCTCTTGTGAGAGCCTTTTTAAATTTTTCTATGAGAGTCTTGTGTGTTGAGGACAAGATCATACCCCCCTTTGGGGATTCATCTGGGGACAGTCTGTTTTTAGTCTCCTCAGTGTTTAAAGTATACTCTCTATCCATATAGAAGCTATCAATAGTTGAGTCCATTTTAATTTTTCTCATTTTGTCAAAGAAGAATCAAAGAAAACAAACTAACAAGAAAAACAAATGCAATCTGCTTTTTTGTTTAGGGGGGGGATGCTGAGCTTCCTCTAATTACTGAGTGGGGCAGCAGTGAGGCACTAGCAGGATTGCCATGGCTGCGCTGCATCTGTGCTCTGAGACTCTGAGACTCTGAGAGCATTCTGAGACACTCCAGGTGGGTGTAGCCAGGTTCCGAGAGACCCTAGCTTTGGGGGTTATAGTCTTTAACCCCTGTGTTTTTAGCTTCTTTGCTTGTCTACTGGCTTGCTGCCAGGGCAAACTAGCCAAAACTGCAGTTAAGCTCTCCCTGAAGAAGAAATGTCTGAGATCACACCTCACCCCACTCTGGTCTGCTCAGCTGTGAGCTGTCTGCCTTACTCTGTCTGCTGTGCTGCTGCTGCCTGCTTTCAGTTTTTGAATGATCTAACTGTCCCCACCCATGAGCAAAAACAGACCTTTTCTGGTGAATTTCGAGGATATCTTCCCTCGGTAATTGTGTGTGTATATGTGTGTGTGTGTGTGTGTGTGTGTGTGTGTGTGTGTGTGTGTGTATGTGTGTGTGTGTGTGTGTGTGTGTTTGTTTTTGTTTTGTTTTTGTATTTCAGTCTAGCACTAATTCCAAGATTTGTCATGAAATAAATTATTCTGAGAGAAAAAGATGGAGTTTAAGTAGATGTATGTGTCCTGTCTGCCATCTTGGCCAAAACTCAAAATGAGAATCTTGATAACATCTATCTTTTAGGGTTATTGTAAAGATCAAATGAGGTAATTATAAAGCATTTAACATAGAGGCTGACACATAGTAAGCATAATATAAATGTTACTTGTTCTTGTTACTACTACTAACAACAAAACTATCACCATTTTTACTGTTATTATTACAAGTATTATTAGTATTTTGTTATTCTTCACTAGTCTCACTTATGTCCAACTCTTTATGATCCCATTTTGAGTCTTCTTGACAAAATTATTGGAGTGTTTTAATTTTTCCTTCTCCATCTCACTTTATAAATGAGGCAACTAAGGTAAAGAGGATTAAGTTATTTGCCTAGGATCACACAATTAATAAATGTCCGTTACTTTTACATACTGCTACTGCTTCTGCTACTACTACTTCTTGTTTTGTCAATGCAGATTATCAGCTGCTCTGTAATTTATTGTCTTAAAAGGTATCTTTGTGCACAAAGTGCCTTTCTATCCATTGCATTCTTTCTATATATTTTCAAATATGTATAAGGATTTGTGATCTCCTTGATTTAGAGCTATATTTAATAACATTGATCATAAATTTATCTATGCTTAGCCATGCTTTGTAATGGTTGTCTCACATAAGTTATCCAGAAAAGTTCTATGCAATATACTGAAGTCCTTCTTTGCTTTTTTTTACCCCTGAAGGGAAGAGATGAAAATAATTATTTATATATTGCCTACTACATTCCAGGTACCCTACTAAGTACTATTCAATTATTATCTCATTTGGGCGGAGAAGATACACACAATTTTGTGAGCTCCCTTCTTCCCTCATTACCTATTAGTTAAATCAGCCTCAAAAATAATGCTGGACTGATAGAAACCACAAGGACTGGAAGCACAACTTACCAGCTGAAGAGAATCTGGAGTTTTAACAGAAAAGGTCGGTTCCCAGGGGAGGAAAAAAAAAAAGGCCAGCACAGACAGGGAGAGGTGCTAGCACACTGCACCAATAAAGCTGGGCAGAGCTCTGGGATCAGAGAAGCTACTGAGATAGAGGAATCTGGCAAAGCTGTTATCTCTTTTCTGCTTATAAAGCAGCAGCTCAGAAGAGAAATCAAGCCACTTTAAAATATAAAGCCAGATACTAGAACCAACCGAATCTGGAAGTGACCTGACAGATCTCAGCAAGGTTATGAAGCCACCTTCTGCTGTCCAGGGCTTCACCTTGGGGTAATTAAGACATTGAAAAGCGGGGACATGGCCCAAGGCAACACATAATTCACTTAGTGCCTGGCTTGGCTGGAGGCTGTGGAACTCAGCCACAGAAGTCCCCTTTGAAATAGGGACTGCAGTTTCTGGGCAGACACTTCCAGTTTGAGCACAGAGGCTTTTCACATCAGCTGCTCACATGCATGCCCCACAGGATGCATTGGCTGGGCTTTGTTTCACCTTTGCTGTTCAGTCTTAAACCTCAGGGAAGTCTCTAGGACACACAGCAGGGTCCTTCACTGGGCAACCTTCACAGTGGGCAGCCCTATTAATCACCCCTGAGGCACTTCCAGGGAGGAGGAGGGGAACTCTCTCCCAGAGCTCTCTCTTAGCTGAGGTGCAGGAGCCGCTGCATGCATCTGTTCTGGGAGGAATCTGGTAAAGAAATAAATAAATAAATTCTTACCCCAAGAACTGACCCCAAAAGATTTTTTTAAATATGAAGAAAAAGCTAAAGAGAACAATTGATTCCTTCTACACAGAGAAAGAGCAGGTATCCAACCCCGAGGAAGTTAATAGCAGAGAGTCAGCAGATAACAGCCTATCGGGGAATGACACCTGCCCCCCATCATAAAACTCTTCTTTAGAAGAGACTATTAAAAAGTTAAGAGAGTTTGAAGAAAAATGGGGAAAGGAAAGAGAAGCTATGATTGAGAATAACAACATCCTGAAATTTGAGTTGGAAAAAATAAAGAATTCACAGGAGATTCAGGGAAACAAAATTTGTGAATTAGAAAAGGTTAAAAAATCACAGGAAAGTAGGATTTCTAAATTGGAAAAGATAAAAAATTCTCAAGAAAGTAGGATTTCTGAATTGGAAAAGATAAAAAAGTGTCAAGAAAGTAGCATTTCTGAATTGGAAAAAGAAAATAATTCTCTAAAAAAAATTAGGGAAATGGAAAAATTCAATAGAGCAAAATAATTCATTTAAAAACTCAATTGGGCATATACAAAAAGAACTAAAATTGTGAATGAAGAAAATAACTCATTAAAAATCAGGACAGAACAAAAAGAAATGAATGATTCATTGAGAACCCAAGAATCAGTCAAACAAAACAAAACAAAAACAAAAAAAAAAAAGAAAGAAAGAAAAGCTGGAGAATAATGTCAAATACTTACTGGGAAAATCTATAGACCTGGAAAATAGATCTAGGAGAGATAATCTGAGGATCATTGCATTTTGCGAAAACTATGACCAAAAAAAGAGCCTAGATTCTATTTTACAGGAAATCATCAAAGAGAACTGTCCAGAGAAAACAGAAACAGAAGGGAAAATTAGCATTGAAAGAATTCATCGAAAACCTACTGAAAAAGACCCTAAAAAAATAACTCCACGGAATATAGTGGTTAAGCTGCAGAATTACCACACAAAGGAAAGAATATTGCAAGCAGCTAGAAAAAAGCAATTCAAATATAAAGGGGACACAATAAGGGTCACTCAAGATCTTACTGCCTCCACATTAAAAGATCAAAGGGCCTGGAACCTGATATTCCGAAAGGCAAAAGATCAAGGATTGCAACCAAGAATAAATTACCCAGCTAAGTTTAGCATCTTTTTCCATGGAAGAAGATGGTCATTCAATGAAACAGAGGAATTCCATTTGTTTCTAAGAAAAAAAAAAAAAAAACAGACTTAAACAAAAAATTTGATCTACATACACAAGACTGAAGAGAAACAGAAAATGGTAAACAGAACTCTTGAGAACTGTATCTCTGTTGTGGATATATAGAAAGTCTGCATGGATAATTTGATTTTACTGATATAAAAAGGGGGGGAGTAGTAAAGGGAGGGGGTAGTATCAGAAAAAGGGGAAGGAGTGATAAAAAGAGGGAAACTACATCCCAGGAAGAGGCATAAAAAATATACCATATCTGTATCTGAAGGAATTTAGAGAGGGGGAGAAACAGTGGGTGAATCTTACTCTCATCAGAAGAGGCTCAAGAGTAAATAATTGACATATTTGTTTTTCAGATAATTCTCTCTCACCTCATTAAAAGGGGGAGAGGAAAAGGGAAAAGGAAAATGGGAATAAGGGAAGGGACTTGGAAGGAGGGGGAGGGATACTAAAAAAAGGAAGAGCTGCACATCACAAGTGGGGTCTATAAATTAAATATTGGGGAAGGGGTTCAGGGTGGTCAAGGGATAAAGCAAAATCTGGGGATAATAAGATGGCAGAAAATACAGAATTAGTAATTTTAACTGTAAATGTAAATGGGATGAACGATCCCATCAAACAGAGACGGATAGCAGATTGGATCAAAAGTCAGAACCCTACAATATGTTGTTTACAGGAAACACACATAAAGCAGGGAAATACATACAGAGTAAAGGGAAAAGGTTGGAGCAGAATCTATTATGCTTCAGGTAAAGCCAAAAAAGCAGTGGTAGCCATCCTTATCTCAGATCAAGCAAAAGTAGAAGTTGATCTAATTAAAAGAGATAAGGAAGGAAACTATATCCTACTAAAAGATAGCATAAACAATGAAGCCATATCAATACTAAACATATATTCACCAAGTGGTATAGCATCTAACTTTCTAAAGGAAAAGTTCAGAGAGTTGCAAGAAGAAATAGACAGTAAAACTATAATAGTGGGAGATCTCAAACTTGCACTTTCAGATTTAGACAAATCAAACCACAAAACAAATAAGAAAGAAATTTAAAAAGTAAATAGAACATTAACATTAGAAAAACTAAGTATGATAGACCTATGGAGAAAACTGAATGGAGATAGAAAGGAATATACTTTCCTCTCAGCAGTTCATGGATCCTATATAAAAATTGACCATATATTAGATATAAAGATCTCAAAATTAAATGTAGGAATGCAGAAATAATAAATACCTTCTTCTCAGATCACAATGCAATAAAAGCTGCATTCAGTAAGAAGTTAGGGGTAAATAGACCAAAAAGTAATTGGAAAATGAATAATCTCATCTTAAGGAATGACTGGGTGAAAGAGCAAATTATAGAAACAATTAATAATTTCACCCAAGATAATGACAATGATGAGACATCATACCAAAATCTGTGGGATGCAGCTAAAGCAGTAATAAGGGGAAATTCTATATCTTTAGAGGCTTATTTGAACAAAATAGAGAAAGAGAAGATTAACGAATTGGGCCTGCAACTTAAAAAGCTAGAAAAAGAGCAAATTAAAACCCCACAACCAAAAACCAAACTTAAAATACTAAAATTAAAAGGAGAAATCAATGATACTGAAAGTTAAAAAACTATTGAATTAATAAATAAAACCAAGAGTTGGTTTTATGAAAAAGCCAATAAAATAGATAAACCTTTGATAAATCTGATCAGAAAAAGCAAAGAGGAAAATCAAATTGTTAGTCTTACAAATGAAAAGGGGGATCTTTCCACCAATGAAGAGGAAATTAGAGAAATAATAAGGAGTTACTTTGCCCAACTTTATGCCAATAAATTTGATAACTTAAGAGAAATGGTGACTTTCTCCAAAAATATAGGCTTCCTAGATTAACAGAGGAGGAGATAAATTACTTAAATAGTCCCATTTCAGAAAAAGAAATAGAACAAGCTATTAATCAACCCCCAGGACAAAATCCCCAGGATTAGATGGATTTACATGTGAATTCTACCAAATATTAAAAGAATAATTAGCCCCAATGTTATATAAACTATTTGAAAAAATAGGGGATGAAGGACTCCTACCAAACTCCTTTTATGACACAGACATGGTACTGATACCTTAACCAAATAGATCGAAAACTGAGAAAGAAAATTATATAACAATTTCCTTAATGAATATTGATGCTAAAATCTTAAATAAGATATTAGCAAAAAGACTTCAGAAAATCATCCCCAGGATAATACACTATGATCAAGTAGGATTTATACCAGGAATGCAGGGCTAATTTAATATTAGGAAAACTATTAGTATAATTGACCATATTAATAATCAAATTAATAAAAAAAATATGATCATCTCAATAGATGCAGAAAAAGCATTTGATAAAATCCAACATCCATCCCTACTAAAAATGCTTGAGAGTATAGGAATAAATGGACTATTCCTTAAAATAATAAGAAGCACATATTTACGACCGTCAGTAAGCATAATATGCAACAGAAATAAACTGGAACCTTTTCCAGTAAGATCAGGAGTGAAACAAAGTTGCCCACTATCACCATTAGTATTCAATATAGTACTAGAAATGCTAGCCTTGGCAATAAGAGCCGAGAAAGAGATTCAAGGAATTAGAGTAGAAAATGAGGAAATCAAACTATCACTCTTTGCAGATGACATGATAGTATACTTAGAGAACCCCAAAAACTCTGCTAAAAAGCTGTTAGAAATAATTCAGAATTTTAGCAAAGTGGCAGGATACAAAATAAATCTACATAAATCCTCAGCATTTTTATATATCACCAACAAAATGCAACAGCAAGAGATATAAAGAGAAATTCCATTCCAAACTAATGTAGAGAGTATAAAATATTTAGGAATCCATATACCAAAGAATAGTCAGGAATTATATGAGAAAAATTACAAAACACTTACCACAAAAATAAAGTCAGATTTAAATAATGGGAAAGACATTCAGTGGTCTTGGATAGGCCAAGCGAATATAATAAAGATGACAATACTCCCCAAATGAATCTATTTATTTAGTGCTATACCAATCACACTCCCAAGAAACTATTTTAATCACCTAGAAAAAATAACAACAGAATTCATATGGAAGAATAAAAGGTTGAGAGTTGCAGGGGAACTAATGAAAAAAAAAAAACTCAGAGGAAGGTGGTCTAAGTGTACCTGATCTAAAGCTATATTATATAGCAGCAGTCACCAAAACCATTTGGTACTGGCTAAGAAATAGACCGGTAGATCAGTGGAACAGATTAGATACACAGGACAAAAAAGGGTACATCTATAGCAATCTAATCTTTGACAAAAACCAAAGATACCAACATTAAGGATAAAAATTCATTATTTGGAAAAAACTGTTGGGAAAACTGGAAATTAGTATGGCAGAAATTAGATATGGATCCACACTTAACACCATATACCAAGATAAGATCAAAATGGGTCCATGATTTAGGCTTAAAAATGAGATTATAAATAGATTAGAGGAACAGAGAATAGTCTACCTCTCAGACCTATGGAGGAGGAAGGAATTTATGACCAGAGGAGAACTAGAGATCATTATTGATCACAAAATAGAAGATTTTGATTACATTAAACTAAAAAGTTTCTGTACAAACAATACTAATGCAAACAAGAGTAGAAGGGAAGTAACAAATTGAGAAAATATTTTTACAGTTAAAGGTTCTGATAAAGGTCTCATTTCCAAAATATATACAGAACTGATCCTAATTTATAAGAAATCAAACCATTCTCCAATTGATAAATGGTCAAAGGATATGAACAGACAATTCTCAGATGATGAAATTGAAACTATATCCACTCATATGAAAGAGTGTTCCAAATCACTACTGATCAGAGAAATGCAAATTAAGACAACTCTGAGATACCACTACACACCTGTCAGATTGGCTAAGATGACAGGAACAAATAATGATGAATGTTGGAGGGGATGTGGGAAAACTGGGACACTGATACCTAGTTGGTGGAGCTGTGAAAGAATCCAACCATTCTGGAGAGCAATTTGGAACTATGCCTAAAAAGTTATCAAATTGTGCATGCCCTTTGATCCAGCATTGCTGATATTGGGCTTATATCCCAAAGAAATACTAAAGAGCAGAAAGGGATTTGTATGTGCCAAAATCTTTGTAGCAGCTCTTTTCGTAGTGGCTAGAAACTGAAAGATGAATGGATGTCCATCAATTGGAGAATGGTTGGGTAAATTATATTATATGAAGGTTATGGAATATTATTGCTCTGTAAGAAATGACCAGCAGGAGGAATACAGAGAGACTTGGAGAGACTTACATGAACTGATGCTGAGTGAAATGAGCAGAAGTGGACATCTTCAACGTAGAGAAGATCCAACTCACTTCCAGTTGATCAATGATGGACAGAAACAACTACACCCAGAGAAGGAACACTGGGAAGTAAATGTAAATTTTTAGCATTACTGTCTATCTACCCAGGTTACTTATACCTTCAGAATCTAATACTTAATATGCAACAAAAAATGGTATTTACACACATATATTGTATCTAGGTTATATTGTAACACATGTAAAATGTATGGGATTGCCTGTCATCAAGGGGAGGGAGTAGAGGGAGGGAGGGGAAAATGTGGAAAAATGAATACAAGGGTAATGATATTTTTAAAAATTACTTTTGCATATATACTGTGACAAAAAATTATAAATAAAATTTAAAAAATTATTATCTCATTTGATCCTTACAACAACTCTATAATGCAAAGATTATTGATATTTATTCCCATTATTATTTCCATCCTTAGTTACACTTCAAACAGATTGAAGTTAAATGACTTCCCCAAGATCACATAACTAATGAGTAACTATGTCTGGATTTGAACTCTGCTCTTCTTGATCCTAGGCACAACATTCTATCCATTGTGATATTTTAACTTTCCCAAGCTTTACAACACCATAAAATTTTATTGAAGCATATATGTATTTTATATATTTAAGCACCTGTGCATGAAGATATATGTTAATGAGTTAATTTATATTCACACAAATATATTTAAATGGACCTATGATCTCATTAGTTTTGGAGTTCCTTTAATAATTCAGTACACACCCATCCATTCCTGTCTATCCTGTGTAACTCATTCATGTTCTCCCAAAAGATCAAGTGTCCACCCATTCATAAAAATAGGGAACATGTATAAATATATAACTATAGTATATAATAATGGTATATATATATAGGTATGTGACTATAAATATAAGATATATTAATATTTAAGCATACACATATGTACACACAAATTCACTAAGAGAGATAGCATAATGTCGTGGAGACAGAACCAACATAACAACTTGAACAATATGGTTTCAAATTCTGTCTTTGATACACATACATGTATAACGTTTGTACATGTACTCACATACGTGCCTTTTTATGGTAAGTATACTAGGTTCAAACAAATGCTCATACCTATAATGGAAGACATATTCATAGTGTCCCAAACTCAGAGTCTCTGTTCTGTTAGAGAAGAAATGAGAAAATTTTTCTCATTAAAAATAAAAACAATTTTAAAAGATCTCATGGACCATTAATAATCTGAAATTATATACACAATACAAAAGTATTACATTTTTCTCACATTGATTATTAATAAAATGTCCAACACTGAAAAAAACATACTTATTTAATTTATAAATACAAAAAAAATGAATACAAGTTCATGGGTGTTCTTCCTTTTTTTTGGGGGGGGGTGGCATTTGCTTGTCACAAACTATGAAGTCTTTAGCTTCGATTGATTTTCCAGGTGAGCACTAATGACCTGTGACCACAAGTATGTTTTAGTTAGAATTGTGTATGAAAAAAATTGAATTATAACTGGGTGGTTCCATTGCATGAGGCTTATTCGAAACAATGGAACTGTCTTTCTAAGTATTGTGTGGCTGCCTAAAAACCACTGCTATAGCAGTTATGAATAATATAAAGAAAATATTAATATAAAATATAAAAATGAAAAATATATAAAATTTAACAAAGAAAATGAAGGAGCAACAGAAAAATGAGAAATCAAAAATCTTAGAATTATAAGAACTTAGTGTAACAGACTTGGAGGCAATCAAGTCCAACCCTTTCATATGTAGATAGAGGTTAAATGATTTGGTCATACAAGTATAAAGTATAAGAACTAAAATTTGTACCCAGGTGTCTGACCTCAAATCCAGTTGTTTTCCTACATCATTAGGTTGTGTTCCATGTGTGAAAGAACAAAGCCTTTATACACAACAACTGCTGTTACCAGTATCAATGTTCTTCAAACCAACAAAATTATTTCTTTTAAGTACTATGGGAAACATGTATTAGGAAAAAAAAAACAGTGTTTTCAAGAAATAATCATAACTATGGTAATTTTTTCTTTTATCTATATCTCTTTTTATTATGGTCCTCCAAGAACAGTGACCAATAATGAGTGACCAATATGAGCGATATGTATATCATTGCTGATGTTTATATTTCCTTTGTACTGTGATGTTTTACTATTGCAGCTCTAGGCACATTCAACCTTATGATGTGAGACAGTGAAGACTTGTGTTCCAAATTCAGCACAGAGGTTCATATCTGACTGTGTCAAGTAAACTCCTTATTTGATCCTGAGATAATAGGTTCTAGATGAAGAAATTCTTTCAATCTCAGATCAGTATTCAATGTGTTCTTAAGGTTATATCCCTATTTGTATTTATTTAGTAAATAAAACAAAATAGATAAAGGGAATGATATAGATGATTTCTACTGTTTTTCATCCCTGATTTATGATTGTGACAAAAGGGCACACAATACCCTCACAAAATGACAGTACGGTCATTTATGGTATTGGCAGTATTAGAAAACTTGGTAGGACCTCAGTCAGATAAGAGGAAAAGCCTAGAAACAGTGGCTAGGAAAAGAAAGGACAGCTACCATAATGTAACTGCAGAAAAGAGTTAACAGGTTAGAAAGTCTTTAAATGTAGTTAAGGGATTATTCAAATAACTTGAAAGACATTTTGGAATTCATTTCTAACTTCCAGGATTAGAATGACTTTTGGTGCTACTATCAGAATCAGAATCCTGGCCTGCAAAGACCATCTGTCTGACTCAGCACGGTTCTATGAATCAAAGTCTTAGTTATATCATTAATTGTTCTTTCATACATAGAACATAGAAAAGTATGCTCTGCTTGAAGCAATGTAATACAAATGTCCTAATTATATGCCTGAGTTCTTTTGATTTGGTTGATTATTATTCACATTTTTGACTAAGGTTTATTGTCTCAATAAGACTTTTAATGTAAGTATATTGCACACAATTCTCCAGGTAGATTACATATAGGAAAATTTTACGTTTCCCAACTCCAAAAAAATAGCTCAATAATACAGCAAGTATCTGTTAATCCTTGACTTTTCTCATTTTAATAGCTCTTTGGTAAATATGAGTACAGTAAGATTATAATTCTTAGTGTTTAATTATATATAATAGTGTGTGTGTGTGTGTGTGTGTGTGTGTGTGTGTGTGTCCTAAATAGTTTGCACTTTTGGAATGACTACCCATAAATAAGACCACTATTGTAGTTCATTGTAAGTGGCTAAAGATAGTGTCAGATTTTTCTCTTCTACTAACCAAATATTAAGGGAAAGGAAATACATATGGTAATTAAACAACAGCAAATCTCCTATTCTTGTATTAACACTAACTTCCCATAAGAAGAGCTATAGACAGGAACTCTTTCCAATTTTTACTTGGGAGTTTGTGATCTCCATTTAAAACTTGAAGCAACTATTCTTTCTTCTTTACATCAAAGTTTACTTCTATACAAGGCATCCATGACTCTTCATCCTACATGACTCTTCCCTTTCATTCCATAAGGATAGTCTAACCAGTTAAATTACAGACCTTATTTTCTATTTGGCATTTTGAGGATACCAATGGAGCCTATCTATTATCTCATATTCTTATACTGTGAATTGCTCATCTTAATATTCTTTCATACATTGCTTTGATGACATCCTTTGCATAGCTTCTCCTTTGCCTGCTCAAAGATGGAATGTCTCTCTTCCAGTCCTTGTTGGCTCTTATATACTCTATTATAATTACACTATCTTGTAGGTGTCAATCTTGTAGAACTATATTAAGTACTAAGTACATGTAATGAACTAGAGAACTATTAATCACCATGATAAACTAGATAACTATTGTCTATATCATTTCCTCTGAGTTAACACCTTGTTTCAAGTATGCTTCTCCAGAGTTCTGGCTCTCTACATCTACCCTAATGCTTTTTTGTAATTGTATCTCATATCATCAACTAATTTCCTTTTTCTGACCTTCAAAATCTTCTGAAAATCTCATTGTAAATTACAATTCAATATTTAAACACTACTCTGCTTGTTATGTTTTATTTGTCTTTATTTTTCTGTGTTCAATTATCAAACTCCTGAGCCAGGATTGTTGCCTTTTAGATGGGAAACAACTTAAAGCCCAAATTGAATGTACTTATATTTGTAAAATATGAATAATATAGAAAGATGTAAATGTACTTTTCAGTTGTCTAAATCTGCTTTTTCCAGTCCTTAGAGCTAAAGGATTAAATGTGTGTGTGTGTGTGTGTGTGTGTGTGTGTGTGTGTGTGTGTGTATGTGTGAAATAAAACAAATGAGTTATGTCTAAGACATTTTTTGTAGTGGGCAAGAATGCTAAAAGGCAATAACATGAGCTCAGTCAACAATAGCTCTCAGAGTTTAAAACTGTTCCTGGAAGTAGAGAAACTACACTGGAAGCCAAACACTAATACAGACAATAATAGCAGCACAGGTAATAATTGGACAGCACTTTTAAGATTGTCAACTGTTATATTTTCTTTCAATAACCTTGACTTCGGTGTAATGACATATCTCCTTGGCTTATGGTGACCACAAGCATAATCTAAAAATGGAATGGCTGATGAAGCTGTGTACCCTATATTGCTTCAAGTGATACTCAAACTGAGGGATTTTTCTTTGATAGGAGATGTAAATGATTTATTTGTAACTTTTAAACTTCATATACATGTGGAGATAAAGATTTTTGTGTATGTGTGTATGGACACATACACATACTTATAAGAAGAGATGGAGAGAGAGAGAGAGAGAGAGAGAGAGAGAGAGAGAGAGAGAGACAGACAGACAGACAGACGACAATAGAAGCACTAATTTAATTGAGTTCTGAGCAAAGAGAATAGGGAGAATAACATTAGAGAAAGTGAAACTCCTTTCATGGTGAATAGTTGGAGTCATTTCTATCTTATGTGACCACCTTTTCATATATTTTCTTTCTACGCAGCATTCTGTGAAACAATAAATATCCTTGTCCATATTAATGGAAATTTGGTTAGTTTGAATTTTCCCTTGCTCATGTTAATGATCAGTCTTATAACCCTGTGTATGTGTTTTATTGCATTGATAAAATGGTACATTTTCATTTATATGATTTAAAAATCTACTCTCTGGCATTTTACCTTAATTTTATAGATGTTTCTTTTTAACTTTGAAAAATAGATCCAAATAATGGAGCATGTCTTGTCCCAAAAATACTTTGAATTTCCAAGCTTAGGAATTAGAATTTTTCTAGTCTTTGATGATTACATGGACTTTAATGGTAAGAGAAGTTCTGCCTCTCCCTCTTTGCCTTTTGGTCTGATCCTATTCTCCAAATTCTTCACACCTATGCCCAGTTGGAGCCCAGGTGCCACGTCTATTACTTGACTAGCAGCTGTGTCTTTTAAATTATAGCTCATCTATTGAAAAGGGGAAAATTTTAATATATTTTTTCAGTAAAGAGGATGTCTAGCAGCTGTATAGGAGCTGATCTCATTCCTTCTCTTTTATCTTATATAACAAGAAGAGTAAACCACTCTACCACAGACTAAAATAATATTCTCCATCTATGAAGCTTTGTAATTTATAACTAAAGAATAGGAGAATTCTGTAAAAAGGCATGAACTCTTGGTTGACTCTTTTCCTTCAGTATAAAAGAAATTTCAGAGATGGTTGTTAGGACACATTTCAATTTAAGAAATGAGATAAAAACCATCTTTACAAGTAAAAATGATAAAATCATAATAAAAATAATCAAACAATTACAATATTGATATTTTCCATTTATGGACTGTTTTACAATTTAGAAGGCACTTTTGCATCCATTATTTTAGTTTTGAAAATGGATGTGAAATGTGTCAGAGATACTTCAGAGAAAATAGATAAAGAGATGAATTAATATATAATGACTGACCTCTTAGGCATTTCATCACAATGAACTGCTGGAGGGAGAAACATATCTCACATATTGCAGCTTTCTTTTTCAAATCAGCTTTAAATAATTTACCATGATCTGTTTTAGAATTAAGAATAATGTAATTTACTTCTTTTGAAGAAAAAAATTTTTCTGATATATTCAGGAAATAATCAATTTTCATTTCTGTTCGAAATATGACAGAGGTAATTGTTTAAAATGAGGAAATTCTTGTGTAGTTTTCATACTTAGGCCCTATTCGCTAGCAAACACACAATGATTCATACAACTCATCACTTACCCATTTACTGCATTTTGGTGAGCTAATGTGATGAAAAACAAAATCTATGGTCAAAGTGTTGAATTTAATAAGACACTGTTGGATTTTTTGTGAATATTATTTATTGTATTCTGTTAGAATGCTCTGTCTTGATTTTCAATGTATATAAAGTCAGTTGATCATTTTATATCTTTTTCATTTTCAGCCTTCTATATGCTACTTGCCAGCTCTTTCCTTGCTTTCTTCAAATATATTCAGATATCTCCTATTGTAAGAACCAAAGTAAAATACGCCTTTTCTCTCCTAACTTCCTCAAACTGCCACCCTGTATTTTCCCCTCTTTCACTTCTGAACTGTTAGAAGAAGAGTAAATAATACTTACTGCGTCTTGCTGTCCATCATTTATTTCAACTCCCTACAATGTATTTCTATAGCTATCATTCTACTGAACTATCTTCTGCAAAGGTATCAATTGCCTTTTCTTAATTGTATTTTCTTTAACTATTCTAAGGACTTTTAACAAGATTGATATGCTATTTCTTGTAGAAAATTCTTTTCCCTTTTGATGTCTATGCTGCCACACTCTCTTCATTTCTCCTTTATGTTCTTATTCTTCTCTTCAATTCTTCTTATGGCCATCTTTTTCCCCCCTCTCTACTGTGTTCTTTCTTTTTTTCCTCTTTGAATTGTATAATCCTTGTGCACTACAACATATCATTCTCACTCTGTTGTTGTTTGCTTGCATTTTGTTTTCTTTCTCAGTTTTTTTTCTTCTTGATCCAATTTTTCTTGTGCAGCAAGATTACTGTATAAATGTGTATACACACATGTATATATAGGATTTAACATATATTTAAACATATTTAACATGTATTGGACTACCTGCCATCTAGGGGAGGGTGTGGGGGGAAGGAGGGAATAATTTGAAACAGAAGGCTTTGCAAGGGCAAATGTTGACAAATTACCCATGCATATGATTTCTAAATAAAAAGCTTTAATTAAAAAAAGAATTGTATCACTCATTATTTTATTTTATTTTAGTAAAGCTTTTTTATTTTCAAAACATATGCATAGATAATTTTTCAATATTGACTCTTGAAAAACCTTATGTTCCAAACTTTCTTGTACTTCTCCCCACCCTTTCCCCTAGATGATAGGTAATCCAATATATGTTAAACATGTTAAAATATATGTTAAATCTAACATATATATGTATACACATACACATATATGTGTGTGTGGTATATTTATACAATTATCATCCTGCACAAGAAAAATCAGATCAAAAAGGGAAAAAATGAGAAAGAAAATAAAAATTTGAGCAAATAACAACAAAAGAAGTGAAAATTCTATGTTGTGATCTACACTTAGTTCCCACAGTCCTCTCTCTGTATGTAGATGGCTCTCTTCATCACATGATCATTGAAACTGGCCTGAATCATTTCATTGTTGAGAAGATCCACATCCATTAGAACTGATCATCATATAACCTTGCTGTTGCCATGTATAATGATAAACCAAGAGAATCTGCTCATTTCACTTGGCATTAGTTCATTTAAGTTTCTCCAGGCCTCTCTTAAATTATGCTGCTTATTGTTTCATATAGAAAAAATATACTGAATATACTGAATGCTATATATTCCATACCATTCATATACCATAACTTATCCAGCCATTTTCCAACTGATGGACATCCACTCAGTTCTCAGTTGTTTTTTTTTTTTTTGTCACTATAAAAAGGGCTGCTACAAATATGTTTGCACATGTGGGTCCCTTTCCTTCTTTAAGATTTTTTGGGATATAAGCCCAGTAGAAACACTGCTGGATCAGAGGGTTTGCACAGTTTGTTAACCCTTTTGGCATAGTTCCAAATTGCTCTCCAGAATGGTTGGATCTGTTCACAGTTTCATCAACAATGTATATGTCCCTGTTTTTCCACATCCCCTCCAATAGTAATCATTATCTTTTCCTGTCATCTTAGCCAATGTGAAAGCTGTGTAGTGGTATCTCAGAGTTGTCTCAATTTGCATTTCTCTGATCAATAGTGATTTAGAATACCTTTTCATATGACTAGAAATGGTTCTAATTTCTTTATCTGAAAATTTTCTGTTCATATCCTTTGACCATTTGTCAATAGGAAAATGGCTTGAACTCATAAATTTGAGGCAATTCTGTATATGCTTTAAAAATGAGGCCTTTTTCAGAACCCTTAAATCCTACTGTGTTTTTATCCCAATATCTTTTACCTTATCTCTTTTAGTTTCTCATTTTGCTATATTTCTGGATATTTTCAACCAGACATAAGCTTTTGTTGTCATATATATTCAGGTAGATCTCAATGTTGTTTTTTTTTTTTTTTTTTTTTTTTTTTTGTTTGTTTGTTTGTTTTTGTTTGATTGTTTTGTTTGTTTTTTTAATGAACAAAAAAGCAAAGAGAACTTTGGAGAAAAAGAAGCACAATTCTCTTCAGCATACTAAAAGCAAATTGTCTTCAGATGAAGCCCCAAAGGGTGTTATGAATTAGTCCTAATCTCACAAAGCTCAAATGGAAGAATTCAAAAGAGAGTTAGAAAAAAATGGGGAAATGAAATGAGAACTTTGAAAGAAAGTTTGGAAAAGGACACACAGAAATTCTCTGAAGAAATCTCTTTATAAAATTGATTTAGGGAAATGAGAGTATATAACTCCTTACAAAATAAATTTAACAAAATGGAAAAAGAAAATAACTCCTTAAAAAAATAATTTGTGAAATGGAAAAAAAATGCAATGAACAAAATACTTTAGATAAAAGTTCAATTGGCCAAATGCAAAATGAAACAAAAAAGTTAATTAAACAAAATGATTCACTAAAAATTAGAATTGAATATATGGAAGTGAATAAGTCAATAAGAATTAAAAAATCAGTCAAACAAAAACAAAAAACAAAATAAAAAATAGGAGAAAATGTGAAATACCTCACTAGAAAAGCAATGGATGTAGGAGAGACAATTTAAGAATATTGTAGCTAAATTTCAAAACTATCAGACCAAGGAAAAAATATTGCAAGCAGCAGAAAGAAACAATTGAAGTACTAAGGAGTCACAATCAGGATTACCAAGAATCTATGAGCTTGCTCCTTAAAGGATCGAAGGACCTGGAGTCTGATATTCCAAAAGACAAAGGAAGTTAGATTGCAGCCAAGAATCAACTACCAGCTTTTTTGAGCATTATCTTTTAGGGAAGAAAATGTACATTAACTTAGGGGTGAATTTCATTTATTTCTGATGAAAAGACAAGAGATGACAAAAAAAAACAAACATTGTCTCTTGACACAGAACTCAAGAAAAGCATAAAAAGGTAAAAAGGGAAAGAACTCTTGAGAATTATATATCTGTTATGTGTATGCATAGAGAGTGCAGACATAATTTGATTTTAATGCAATAATATAAAAAACAAACAAGAGGTTAAAAGGCTATCGTACTAGAAAAAGAGGAAAATTGAAGTAAAATGAGCGAAATTGCATCTTATGCAAAAGCAAAGAAGACCTATTATAATTGACTAAAACAAGGGTGTGGGGTGAACATTGTGTGAATCTTACTGTCATCAGATCTGGCTGAAAGAGAGAATCTTAGCCATATTTGGTTTCACAGAAAAACCAAGGGAACTGGGAAGCAAAATGGGGAAAGTATAGGGGAAGGCTAACAGAAGAAAACAGAAGTAGTAGGGGGAAAAGGATAAGAAAGGGGGAGGGGCAATAAAGGGGAGGACTATTTGAAGGAAGTAAGAAGCAAAATACTGGGCAAGAGAGAAAGGGGAAAAGAAAAGACAAAAGCATAATTTGGAACAAATAAGATTGGATGAAATACAGAATTAGTTATTTTAACTGTGAATGTAAATAAAGCAGAGTGATACATTTACTACTCCAGTAAAAAGGTAGAGTAAAAATCTATTATGCTTCAGGTGAAGTACAAAACAAACAAACAAACAAAAAAAAAAACACAACAGAGGTAGTGATCAATAAATAAATAGTGAAGTATTATTGAAGTATTATCAATACTAAGCATAGATGCATCAAATGGTCTAGCATCCAAATTCCTAGAGGAGAAATTAAGAGAGCTTCTAGAAGAAATATGCAGAAAAATTATAATAGTGGGAGATCTCAAGCTTGTTCTCTCAGAACTAGATAAATCTAATGACAAATAAATAAGAATGAAGTGAAGAAGGGCAATACAATTTTAGAAAAATTAGGTATAATGGATCTTTGGGGAAAAAAAAACAATGGAGACAGAAAGGAATACACTTTCCACTAATCAGTTCATGGAACAAAATCAACATTATATTAGGGCATAAAGACTTCAAAATCAAATGCACAAAGACAAAAATAGTAAATACATTTTTCAGATCATGATGCAATAAAAATTACATGCAATAAAAGGCCAGAAGAAAATAGACCAAAGAGTAATTGGAAACTAAATAATCTAATCCTAAAGAATGAATGGATGAAACAACAAATCATAGACACAATAATTTCATCCAAGAAAATGATAATAATGAGACAACATACCAAAATTTATGGGAGGCAGCCAAAGCAGTAATAAGGGGAAATTTTGTATTTCTAGATTCTTACATGTATAAAATAAAAAAAGAGAAGATCAATGAATTGGACTTGCAACTAAAAAAGCTAGGAAAAATGAATTAAAAATTAATTACAAAATTTGAAATTCTGAAAATAAAAGAATGAAATTTAAGGTAAGAAAACTATTGAATTAACAAATAAAACTAAGAGATGGTTTTATGAAAAAACAATAAAGTAGATAAACCTTAAAATAATTTGATTAAAAAAAAAGAAAGAAGAAAATGATTGTTTGTTTCAAAAATGGAAAGTACTACATTTTATTATTTTGCCTAGCTATATGTCAATAAATTTGGTAATCTAAGTGTAATGGAGGAATAATTGCAAAAGTATAGGTTAACAGAAGAGGAAATAAATTCTATGAATATTACCATTTTAGAAAAAGAAATAGAACAAGCTATTAATTCCCTAAGAAAAAATCTCCAGGATCAGATGGATTTACATGTGAATTCTGCCAAACATTAAAAGAACAATTAATTCCAATATTAAATAAACTATTTAAAAAAAACAGGAAACAGCTCCTAACAAAGTCCTTTCGTTTTATTATTTTTTTTATTATGGTTTTCTATTGATAGAACATGTGCATGGGTAATTTTTACAACATTGCCCTTTGTACTCACTTCTGTTCCAACTTTTTCCTTCCATTGTTGCACCTCCTTTCCTAGATGGCAGGCAGTCTTATACAGGTTAAGGATGTTAAAAAAATATCCTTCATAGAATATATGTGTGCAGATACATACAGTTCTCTTGTTGCACAACAAAAATTGGATTTTGAAGGAAAAAATAACCTGGGAAGAAAAACAAAAATGCAAGTAGTCCACATTCATTTCCCAGTGTTCCCTCTCTGGGTGTAGCTGACTCTGTCCATCCTTGCTCAATTGGAACTGAATTGGATATTCTCTTTATCAAAGATACCCACTTCCATCAGAATACATCCTCAATCAGTATTGTTGTTAAAGTGTATAATGATCTCCTGGTTCTGTCATTTCACTCAGCATCAATTCATGTAAGTCTCTCCAAGCCTCTGTATTCTTCCTGTTGGTTATTTCTTACAGAGCAATAATATTACATACCATTCACATACCACAATTTACCAAACCATTCTCCAATTGATGGGCATCCATTCAATTTCCAGTTTCTAGCCACTACAAAAAAGGTGCCACAAACATTTTGGCCTATCCAAGTCCCTTTCCATACTTTAATATCTCTTTGGGATAGAAGCCCAGAAGTAACAGTGCTGGATCAAAGGTTATATCCAGTTTAATAATTATTTCAGCATAGCTCCAAATTGTTCTCCAGAATGGTTGGATCCATTCACAATTCCCCCAACAATGCATCAGTGTCCCAGTTTTCCCACATTCTCTCCAACATTCATCATTATGTTTTCCTGTCATCTTAGCCAATCTGACAGGTGTGTAGTGGAGTCTCAGAGTTGTCTTAATTGGCTTTTCTCTGATCAATAGTGATTTGGAACACCCTTTCATATGAGTAGAAATAGTTTCAATTTCATTATCTGAGAATTGTCTGTTCATATCCTTTGACCACTTATCAATTGGAGAATGGCTTAATTTCTTATAAATTAGAGTCAGTTCTCTATATATTTTGGAAATGAAGCCTTTATCAGAACCTTTGATTGTAAAAGTGTTTTCCCAGTATATTCCATCACTTTTAATCTTGTTTGCATTAGTTTTGTTTGTACAAAAGCTTTTAAATTTGATATATTCAGAATCTTATATTTTGTGATCAATAATCATCTTCCTGTTCTTAATGTTCTTCTAATAATGATCTTATTGTTCTTCTTTGGTTACAAATTCCTTCTTCCTCCACAAGTCTCACAGGTAAACTATCCTATGTTCCTCTAATTTATTTATAATCTCATTCTTTATCCCTAAATCATGAGCCCATTTTGGTCTATCTTGGTGTACAGTGTTAAGTGTGGCCAGACCTAGTTTCTGCCATACTAATTTCCAGTTTTCCCAGCAGTTTTTGTCAAATAGTGAATTCTTGTCCCAAAAGTTGGGGTCTTTGGGTTTGTCAAACATTAGATTGTTATAGTTATTGACTAATTTGTCCTGTGACCCTAACCTATTCCACTGATCAACTAGTCTATTTCTTAGCCAATAGCAAATGATTTTGGTGACTGCTGTTTTATAATATAGTTTTATATTAGGCACAGCTAGGCCACCTTGATTTGATTTTTTTCATTAATTCCCATGAAATTCTTGACCTTCTGTTCTTCCATATGACTTTTGTTGTTATTTTTTCTAGGTCATTAAAATAGTTTCTTGGGAGTATGATTTGTATAGCACTAAATAAATAGATTAGGGAGTATTGTCATCTTTATTATATTCCCTCGATCTATCCAAGAGCACTTAATATTTTTCCAATTGTTTAAATCTGACTTTATTTATGTGGAAAGTGTTTTGTAATTTTACTCATATAATTCCTGACTTTCCTTTACCAATGCCTTTTTGTTGTTGTTGTTCTAAATTATTTATTTATTTATTTATTTATCTGTTTATTTTAATAGTTTTTATTTACCAGATATATGCATGGGTAAATTTACAACATTGACAATTGCCAAACCTTTTGTTCTAATTTTTCCCTCCTTCCCCCACCCCAGATGGCAGGTTGACCAATACATGTTAAATATGTTAAAGTATACATTAAATACAATATATGTATACATTTCCAAACAGTTGTTTTGCTGAACAAAAATTCGGAATTTAAAATAGTATACAATTAGCCTGTGAAGGAAATCCAAAATGCAGGCGGACAAAAATAGAGAGATTGGGAATTCTATGTGGTGATTCATAGACATCTCTCAAAGTTCTTTTGCTGGGTGTAGCTGGTTCAGTTCATTACTGCTCTATTGAACTGATTTGGTTCATCTCATTGTTGAAAATGGCCACATCCATTAGAACTGATCATCATATAGTATTGTTGTTGAAATATACAATGATCTCCTGGTCCTACTCATTTCACTCAGCATCAATTCATGTTAGAACAATAATACCAATGTCCTTTTATGACAGATATGGTACTGATACCTAAACCAAGTCATGTGAAAACAGATAAAGAAAATTGTAGACCAATTTCCCTAATAAATATTGATGTAAAAATCTCAAATAACATATTAGCAGAGAGATTACAGACAAACATCCCCAGAATATCTCCCAATAATATTTAAGTAGGATTTATACCAGGAATGCAGAGCTGGTTCAACATTAGGAAAACTACTAGCATAATTTGATTATATCAATAACCAAAAAAATCATATGATTATCTCATTAGATGCAGAAAAAAAGCATTTGACAAAATCCAACACCCATTCCTATTAATAACACTAGAGAGGGAGGGTGAAGCCAAGATGGAGGAGAGGACACATGCTGCCGTCTCTGCTCCCTTCTACCCTAACTTACTAATTACCTAATTCAGCCTCAGAAATAGTGCTTGACTGGTAAAAATCCATGAATATTGGGAGTACAACAAATTACCAACTGAAGATAACTTGGAAGATAGCCAGAAAATGTCTGTGTTGATGGGCAGGAAGATGTCACTGCAGGCAGGGAGTCAGAACATGAAGGCTAATCCATGTTGAGTGGATCTGGGAGGCTTGCAGTCTCCACGGATGGAGAATTTACAGGGAAAACTCTACCATAGATTGGCTGCTCTGCTTTAATTGTAAAGCAGTAGATCAGCAGAGAAGTTACACAAAAGCCAAAAGTAGAGTGCACCCCAAAACCCTAGAGTTTAACAAAACCTGGCCACACCACCCAGCACTGGAAGTGACTCAGCATGGACCACAGTGCAACTGAACAGCTGAAGTCCACAGTGTGGAATTCTGCTAGGGCAGTGACACTTCCACAGCAGCATGGCTGCTCTTCTCAGCCCATTTGCAGGACAGCTATTCTCTATATATCTCTGTTCTGTAGAGGAAGTTGAGAAGCTCCTTGCCCTGAAGGCAGGTCCTAAGGGTTTAAAAAAATGAGTAAAAAATCTCAGTGAATTCTACAACTATTGAAAGCTTCTATACAGAAAGAGAGCAGATTTCCAACCCTGAGGAGACTAATAGCAGTCAATCTCCAGACAAAACCCCAAAGTGAGATATAACCTGATCCCCATCATGCAAAGCTCTCTTAGAAGAAATTAAAAAAGACCTTAAAAGAAAGCTTGAAGAAAAATGGGAAAAAGAAAGAGAAGCTCTGCAAGAGAGTATGGAAAATGCAAATAACTCATTAAAAGAAAGATTTGATAAAATGGAAAAATAAAACAACTTCTTGAAATGTTAAATGGAAAGGTAAATTACTCTCAGGGAAACAGAATTAGTGAATTGGAAAAGACAAATAACTCCCAGGAAAGTAGGATTTTTGAATTGGAAAAACAATATTAATCAGTTTTTAAAAATTAGTGAAATGGAAAAAAATTCCACAGAGCAAAACAATTCATTTAAAAACTCAGTTACACATACACAAAAAGAAATTTTTAAAAAGTTAATGAAGAAAATAACTCAATAAAAATCAGAACTGAACAAATAGAATTGAACAATTTTGTTGAGACATCAAGAATAAGTCAAACGAAAGTGAAACAATGAAAAAAATAGAAAAAATGTTAAATATCTACTTGAAAAAAACAACAGACTTAGACAATAGATCTAGGAGAGATAATCTGAGGATTATTAGACTTTCTGAAAATTATGATGAAAAAAAAGATCCAAAACACTATTTTACAGGAAATTATCAAAGAGAACTGCCCAGATGTAAAAGAATCAGAATGTAAACTAGGCATCATGGACCACCTTCTGAAAGAGACCCCAAAATAAAAATTCCAAGTAATAGTCAAAATGATCAGATTAAGGAAAAATATTACAAGCGGCCAAAAAAAAGTGATGCCCATCAATTGGAGAATGGCTGAATAAGTTGTGTTATATGAATGTTATGGAATATTATATTGTTCTGTAATAAATGACCAGCAGGATGATTTCAGAGAAGTCTGGAGAGACTTACATGAACTGATGCTGAGTGAAATGAGCAGGACCAGGAGATCATTATATACTTCAACAACAATACTATAGAATGCTCAATTCTGGTGGACATGGCAGTCTTCAGCAACGAGATGAACCAAATCAATTCCATTTGTTCAATCATGAAAAGAACTTTGGGAAATGAGTATGAACCACAACATAGCATTTCAACTCGCTCTGTTTTTGTGCACTTGCATTTTTTATTTCCTTCTCAGGTTATTTTTACCTTATGTCTTAGTCCAATTTTTCTTGTGCAGCAAAAGAACTATATGCATATATTGTATTTAACATATATTTTAACATAAAAAATAACACTAGAGAGTATAGGAATAATATGATCTTTACTATCTATTTAAAACTGTCAGTAAGCATCATTTGAAATGGAGTGGAGCAAAGTAGAACCATTCCCATTAACATGAGAGGTGAATCAAGGTTGCCCATTATCACCATTACTATTCAACATTGTATTAGAAATGTGAGCTTTGGCAGTAAGAGATGAGAAAGATACTAAAGGAATTAGAGAAGATAATGAGAAAACCAAATTATCACTCTTTGTAGATGATATGATGGTATTCTCAGACAACCCTTGAGAATCAACTAAAAAAATACTTGAAACAATTTAGAACTTTAGTAAAGTTTCAGGATACAAAATAAGTCCACATAAACCATAAGCTTTTTTTATATACAACCAACAAAGTCCAGCAGCAAGAGACAAAACCAGAAATTTCATTTTTTATTATAGCTTTTTGTTTACAAGGTATATGCATAGGTAATTTTTTGGCATTGATAATTGCAAAACCTTTTGTTTTAATTTTTACCCTCCTTCCCCCCCCCATCCCCTCCCTCACATGGCTCATTTCACTCAACATCAGTTCATGCAAGTCTCTCCAGGCCTTTTTGAAATCATCCCACTGGTCATTTCTTACAGAACAATAATATTCCATAATATCATATAACACAACTTATTCAGCCATTCTCCAATTGATGGGCATCCACTCTGTTTCCAGTTTCTGGCCACTACAAACAGGGGATACCACATTCTTGCACACACAGGTGCCTTTCCCTTCTTTAAAATCTCTTTGGGATATAAGACCAATAGTAACACTGCTGGATCAAAGGGTATGCACAGTTTGATAACTTTTTTAGCATAGTTCCAAATTGTTCTCCAGAATAGATGGATGTATTCACAATTCCATCAATAATATATCAGTGTCTCAGGTTTCCCACATACCCTCCAACATTCCGCATTATTTTTTCCTGTCATCTAGCCAATCTGACAGGTATGTAGTGGTATCTCAGAGTTATCTTAATTTGCATAGATATTTCATTTAAAATGTCCATAATATAAAATATTTGGTAAGCTATCTGCCAAGGAATAGTCAGGACTATATGAACATGACTACAAAACATTTTCCACACAAATAAAGTCAGCTCTAATCAACTGTACAAATGCCAAGGGGCCCATGGGTAGGCAGAGTGAATATAATAAAAATGGCAATATTATCTAAATTTATCTACTTATCTTGTGCTATAGCAATCAAACTCCCAAGAAATTATTACAGATCTAGAAAAAATAATAACAAAATTCATCTGGAAAAACAGAGGTCAAGAATTTCAAGGGAATTAAGGGAAAAAATGCCAAGACAGAAAACTATATTTAAAAGCAGTGGTCATCAAAATCATTTCATACTAAGAAATAGAGTAGTCAATCAGTGGAATAAGTTAGGTTTATTGGACAAAATAGTCAATTACTATAGCATTCTAGTGTTTGACAGAGAAAAAGAGTCTAGCTTTTGGGTTAAGTACTCATTATTTGGGGGAAAATCTGCTATATAAATCAGAAAGTAGTATGGCAGAAACTAGCTATTGACCCACACCCAACACCATATACCAAGAGGAACAAAGGATAGTTTACCTCTCAAGTATGCAGAGAAGGAAGGAATCTGAGACCAAAGAAGAACTGGAGCTCATTTTTGAACATCAAATAGATAATTTTTTATTATATTAACTTCAAAATGTTTTTTTTTTTTTTTTACAAATGAATACAGACAAGATTTAAGGATTCTGGTAAAGGCCTCATTTCTAAACTATATATATATATATATATATATATATATATATATATATATATATATATATATATATATAAAGAGAGAGAGAGAGAGAGAGAGAGAGAATTGACTCAATTTTATAAGAATTCAAGCCATTCTCCAATTGATAAATGGTCAAAGCATATGAATAGACAATTTTCAGAAGACATTAAAACAATTTCTAGTTATATGAAAAGATGCTCTAAATCATTATTGATCAGAGAAATGCAAATTAAGACAATTTTGAGGTACCACTACATACCTCTTATATTGGGTAAGATGATAGGACAAAATAATGAATGTTGGAGGGGATGTGGAAAAACTGGGACACTAAAATATTGTTGGTGAAAGACAGCCAATATGGAACTATGCCCAAAGGATTATCAAACTGAGCATACCCTCTGATCCAAGCAGTGTTTCTACTGGTCTTATATCCCCAAAAAAATATTAAAGCAGGGAAGGGACCCACATGTTCAAAATTATTTTTGGCAGCCCTTTTTTGTAATGACAAAAAAAAAAAAAAAAAAAAACTGGAAACCTATTGGATGTTCATCATTTGGAGAATGACTAAATAAGTTATGGTACATGGATGTTATGAAATATTATTGTTCTATAAGAAATGATCATCAGGATAATTTCAGAGTAGCCTAGAGAGACTTATATGAATGAACGAAAGCTAAGTGAAATGAGCAGAACCAGGAGATCACTGTACATGACAACAGTAAGAGTATAAGATAATCAATTCTGATGGACATGGCTCTTCCCAACAATGAGATGATTCAGGCCAGTTCCAATGATCCTATGATGAAGAGAGCCATTTACATCTTGAGAGAGGATTGTGGAAACTAAGTGTAGATCACAATGTAGCATTTTCACTTCTTTTGTTGTTATTTGCTTGAATTTTATTTTCTTTCTCATTTTTTTTTCCTTTTTGATTTGATTTTTCTTGTGCAGCAAGAGAATTGCATAAATATGTCAATTTACATATATATTCACCATGTTTAACATATATTGGATTATTTGCCTTCTAGGTAGAGGGTGGGGCAAAGGAGGGGAAATTGGAACACAAGGTTTTGAAAGAGTCAATGGTGAAAAATTATTCTTGCATATGTTTTGAAAATAAAAAGTTTTAATAAAAAAGAAAATACACATAAACACTGACAATAAACTTATGCAAAATTGAAATAAAAGGAATTTTAAAACACCCTCAATAAAGGATGACTGATATTCTTAAATATTTATATCCCTTCATTATTGATTTTCACTTATTTTTCTTGTATTTTGCTATTTCTATTTTGACAGAGACAGAGAGAACAAGAGACACATAGAGAGCAGACACAGAAAGAGAAAAAACACAGAGAGAGAGAGAGAGAGAGAGAGAGAGAGAGAGAGAGAGAGAGAGAGAGAGAGAGAGAGAACGAGAGGTAGATATGGCTCTATTTTATCCAAAAAATAGTGATGTTAATACATAGATAAACAATGTCTTTGAAGTGTGTATTTTTAGTTGTAGTTTGAGCATCTGTCTACTGAAATCCCACCTAACTGAATGTTTGTGTTTTTGTGAAGTAAATTTCACAACTATGAAAGAAGGCTAGAGGTATTAAAAGAACAATAATATCATTTGACAAGACAAAAAGGGGTTTTGATAAATTACCTACTAGGAATGGTCTCTGTGAGAATTTCAATCTCTGTAAGGAGAATTCAAAAGTAACTAGCTTAAACAAAGATATAAAATTACCCCACTAGTCTGCATAATAACCTATATGCCTTCTTTTTTTGTTTTTAATCATTATTCATTAGTTTTGCTTTAAAAAAAAAAAAAAAGGCACGCTCTTTTAAAATGCTAGGTATCCAAAACCAAGTACAACTTCAAAGTGAAATTACAATATTGGTTGGTATAGCATAATGTCATAATATTTTCCATACTATTTTCCTTTCCCTTATTAATATAACCATCAGCCTATTAGCTTAACTGCTGCTAAAGAGTGAGCAGATGTCTTCAATGAATACTTCCATCCATAATTACCCTTCAGTTTTTCCTGAGAACTTGAGCTAATTCTGAGCTTACCAATGCATATGAAAAGTTTAAATGATTTCTCCCCAAATGCATTACCTTTTTCTTATCTACATTAAATTCCATCTGTCATTATGTTGCCTAGTCTCCCGCTTTGATTAGATCCTTCTGGAGTTGCTCAGAATCTTTGTTCACTTTTATTTTTTTAAGTAACCTAAATAATTTTACAGCATTTTTAGAAGAACTTTTAACAGTTATGACTTTTACCAGTCTTGTCTTTGTATATATTTGCAATTGTTATTATATGTGCATGGTAATTTATTAAGTATAATGCTTTAACAAGGTAAAATATTTAAGGGGAAACACACAAAAACCTAATAAGAAATAAATGTAACTATGGAAAACTTTTTATAGGCATTATACTAAAATTTGACGTAAAAATATCACTTGTTTTATCATTATTTCATGGTTTTGTGTCAACAATTACATGTTGTAGGAGGCAGAGCCAAGATGGCAGAGTAAAGACAGAGACTTGCCAGAGCTCTTTCCAAAACTTCTCCAAATTCCTTAAAACAATGATCCTAAACACATTTTAGAGTGTCAAAACCCACAAAAAGATATAGTGCAAAAATTTTCAGAAAAAGAGATCTAGGAAGGTCAGCAGGAAAGGTCATTGCACCAGGGCCATCCAATGCAATCTTGGAGCAGTCTGCACTAGCATTCTCAAAACTGGCCCTTGCCCAAGCACCAACAAAGGAGGAGCTAGGCTTGCTGCTTTTGAATCAGTACCATCATGGGTGATTTTCAGACCTTTCACTCTAAAGATATCAAAGATGATTTAGATAGTTGGCAGGAAAGGTTTCTCATTAAAGTGAGAAGTCCTTGGGAAATCAGAAAACCAGGGTGGTAGCACAATTGGAGATAGAGGCAACAGCAAGGTTGTTTCTAGGTATGTGATTCTTGGTGGTAATCTTACTCCCATTGTTGTCCATCATACCATATTCCAAGCTCTCTGTTCCTTTAATGCAGAAGCTGTGGCAACTTCTGGAGGTCATAACTCACAGACAGTAAGGGGGTGAAACTGGAAATACAGAGGTATTTTTACTAATACTGAGGAAGGACTCTGTTGCTTTAGCACACTAGAACTCAAAACCACAATGGAACACATCCTTCTCACAATTCCAAATAAACAATGCTTGTGGTCACTCAAACACACTTCCCCTTGGATCACAATATCTTAGAACTGAAAACTTACAGATCCCTAGAAAAATCTCTGAAAATGATTGCACAAACCACCTGAAGCTTGGAGCATTGCACCCTCAACCTGGAACTAGAGGCCTACTTTAACAAGTTAAAAGCTGTACCAAATCTAAAACTATATCATAAAGCAGCAATAATCAAAAGCATTTTGTATTGGCTAAGAAATAGAGGTATAGATAAGAGGATTAGATGAGACATATATGACATAATAATAAAGGCCTATAGCAATCTTGTATATGATAAATCCCTAAATTCCAACATCAGGAATAAGAACTCACTATTTAACAAAAAATTGCTTGGATAACTGGAAAAATATGTCAGAAACTTGTCATAGACCTACATCTCACACTCCATACCAAAATAGATACATGATTTGGGTGTAAAGGGTGATACCATAAACAAATTAGAAGAATAAGAAATAGTTTATCTATCAGATCTTTGGAGAAGGAGAGAATTTATGACCAAAGAAGAACTAGAGAACAACATGAAAGACAAAATAGACAATTTGGATTACATTAAATTAAAAAAGGTTTTGCACAAACAAAACTAACAGAAACAAGATTAAAAGGGAAATGCAAAGCTATGGGAAAAATCTTTATAGCTAGTATTTATGATAAAGTTTTTATTTCTAAAATATATAAAAAAAACTATGTCAAATTTGTAAGAATATAAGTCACACTTCAATGATAAATGGTCAAAGGATATGAACAGAAAATTTTCAGATGACAAAATTAAAATCATCTATAGTTCTATGGGAAAATTCTCTGAATTACTATTGATTAAAGAAATTTAAATTAAAAGAAGTCTGAGATTCCACCTTACAACTCTGAGATTGCCTATGAAGACAGGAAAAGATAACAATAAATATTGGAGGGGATATGGGAAAACTAGGACACTAATACATGGTTGTTGGAGTTGTCAAATGATCCAATCATTCAGGAGAGCAATTTGGAGCTATGCCCAAAGGGCTATAAAATCATGCATACCCTTTGATTCAGCAGTCTCATTTTGGGGTCTGTATCCCAAGGAAAACATAAAGGAGGGAAAGGAACTGACATGTG